>NW_024607533.1:0-29152 GCF_018296145.1 Oncorhynchus tshawytscha | reverse complement strand
AATAGACTTTGAATAGAGACTGGTGTTTCTCAATCATTTTATAATTACATCACACCTGTTCCAACAATTTCTAGTGAAGTTGATCAGTCTTCACGGTAAATTCTTAGGGTATAGGGCATTTGACACCATTAAAATGTTTCCACTCTCTTTTCTTTAGAAACAACTTAAATACATTTTCAAAAACATTTCCATCCTTCTGCATACCCAATTTGAAACTGAACTGAAAAAAAGCCTTCCAAAGGAAATCCACTATCGCGTATAGGCCAAGAATACACGAGCTGGCCTCACTTATCCGGAACTCCAGTTATAGCCTTATCCAGATACTAAGCCTTTTAAAGTGGCTGAATATCTCTAACTGCTTTCCTCAGTACCACAGTCTCCATTGTTAGCCTTATCCAGATACTAAGCCTTTTAAAGTGGCTGAATATCTCTAACTGCTTTCCTCAGTACCACTCCATTCACCTTATGATTACCTTTTAAATCAATATCTCTATCTGCTTTCCCTCAGTACCACAGCTCCAATACATATTACATATTTCTGGAAAAGAAATGTACATTTCCTTAACATTCACAATGTTTTTTAAATCATGCACAGAACATATTCATAGTTTTTTAGCCATGCACAGAACACATAGTTTCTTCTTGGTCGGTTATCGGTATCTTACCCTTAGAAATGGAAAACACCCTTATATTACAATTTGCTTTTCTTCTAACCTATTTTGCAGCGTTTGTGATTTCTCATATACGTTTATTTTCCGTCTTTTGATGCTAATAACAACTTCTCCACGTATTTGATCACCACTGAAACTGTTGTTTCAATGCAAAATGATTCCAAGTGGGGCTATTTGTAAATTACATCGGTACCTTACTAGAAGTTTGGTAAAAGGTGATCTAGTACGTATTTTATCACATATAAATTGTAATCTCTTTGAACCACTTATTGATCGATCAGAGACTATAAACCGCTTGGTGAAAATTCCATTCTTACTAACCTCAAAACGATTAGTTGTTGCTCTTTTGAAAAGGGTGCAAACTCCTGTATAGCGGCATTCTCTGCTACCGCACTAAGTTCCAGTGTCATCCTACACTCATTTTCCCCCATACTTGTTAGCTCCACATCTACCACTTCTTACGCTTAGATATTTTCTATAGCTTTGCAAACCATTCGCACGTCTGCGAGGGCAAGAAGAATCATATCTGTCCCCCATCGTAATATTTTTTCTGATGATAGAATGCTGACATCAGAACGCTGGTAAATTGAGCTTCTTATTCTGGTTTTATGTGATTATTCCAATTCCTACCTGAATCGTTTATTTTATTTATCCTGTTTACCGGGTAATGTTGCCCTACATTATCCAGTTTGTTCTTTCATATTCAAGCCGAATTGGTAGAATTAACGTGCACTTCTTTCAGTGACTCTATGGCTTTATTAAATTTCGCAATCTCTATATTCCAGGGAGAAACAGTCCATTTGTTTCCATGCCACTATTTATTTCTTTTTCCTAAACACTCCCTTTTATTAACTATTTCCCAAGGTAGGGCCACCCATTTTCCCAGATACTAATTCATTAGTTACAGCACTTAATACCTTCTATTAAAGCCTACTCTATAATGTCTACAACTGTATTACTGAATACTACAGAAGCCTTAATGTCTTATTCTAGTACAGCACCTCAAATATTACTGTGTTTCCCCTTTCACAGATATCATTACTATCATCATTTTATTCATTTGCTTATTCTATTACTTTAACTTTATTCAGTGTATTAAATCCCATTTCATATAATTTTCCTTCTAATTCAGCTTATTTATAATGTCTGCACTTTCTTATCTCTTTATTTAACCGCTTGCTATATTCTCTCTTAGCCTATTTTACTGTTTAATTCCTGAGGCTGTTTTTAAATTGCAGCTTCCTATTTTGTTTACGGGGCTCGGATATTTTTAATATGTGTTCTAGACTTCTATTTTCATGCAGTTCTCACTTTATTCTAGACCGCCTAGATTTATTTTAACCAGTATATTTTATTTTATCTGTATATTTTTAAGTTATTTCTTCCTACTTCGCATCCGTTAAATACTATCCATGCCTTGTTTAATACCTCTTTTTGACACCTATTGTAATTTTTACAACTCATTATCCAGTCAATGTTTTATCCTTATGTATAACTTATCTTATCAATATTTATCGATTTCCTTCCTCTTCGCAGTGAGAGTTAAATGCGCTCTCTTTCTCAAGTTACACTCAGTTAACTGTCAGAGAGGCCTGCGCATTCCCAGTTGGTCACAGACACACAGCCTGTTCTTCCTCTTCTTTCTAATCTGCTCATTCATCACAAAGAATTGTCATTCATTCGTTTATTTTCATTCATTCAATTTCTTTATTCACATTCGTTTCACATACACCCTTCGTTTTTACCTAAAAACTACCTATAGTTTCTTTATTGACTTAATTCACTTCCTCAACATAAGTCTAGATTATAGGATTTCTTTTTGCAGTTGAACGTCGCACAATCAGGCTAGCGTTCTTCCTGTGTTCTAAATATCCGTCCGTTTCAGACCTCTTTCATAGAGCGGTAGCCACGAATATTTCCCTTTCTACTTATCAATAAAGTAGCCTACCCATTCAGTCCTTCAGCTAAATATTTTGAAGCGGTATCGCAGGATTTCTATAACTACTTATTTTATTCAAACCTTATAAGCAGGTAGCTGTAGCCTTGCGCCCAACCCCAGCCCCAACATGCCGAATAACACACCCGACACCAGCGAAGTTCACAGCCCCTGCCTACTTACTCACTAGACATGCATGCACATTCGTATTTGCTATACAATTCCCAAGCTTACACACACATGCAAATTCATTGAATTTCAAAAAGTTCTTTCGTTTCTATAGTTTTTAGGAAATTTGAGAAAGAGACTTACTTGACGTTCCTCTTGCTGAGGCAGGATCTCTGAAGCGATCTACGCAAACATTTCACTGTTGTAAGTACTTTGCTTACCTTTTAATAGCTGGGTGGCCACCCTTGTTTGCCTAGATCGTCCAAAGACCCCGCCGTCAGCCAGGACGCCTCGGCCCCTGTCACTCCTGGCAAGCATGTGGTAGAAAATCGGTTCAAATATGACACAATCAAGAACTTTGTGAAAATCAATAGGCTTTTAATAAAAAGGTATCGCAAGCCGGAGTGGTCCGCGGAACACACCTTTTCCAGAGCCCTGGCTCCAGTATTTATCCACATATTGCATATGAGCCCATCCCACATGCAAATGAAGTTACATTCCAATCCGTGCATCCTGCTTGTTCAGCTCAATAATGCCCATACCTGCTTTCAGTCAGATTATAATGATGACAAGACCCTTGCTTTGTTCCTGCACTTAGCTAAATGCATTCTTTTGTTTATGTATTATCTAGGATCAGCAGACTATGTGTCTCCTCAGTTTCTAGCGTGTCCAGCTATACTAAAAATACTATACATTCCTCTATTTTACAGCCCTATGCTTTGGCTCTGCACTTAGCTCAATATGTTCCTTTGTATGTGTGTCTTTATCTCAGAGCAACAGACTATGTGTCTTCTCTGTCATTCCTTCTGCATCTCTACGTCCTAAAAATATGCGAACTATGTCTATTGGTCATCAGTTAGTCATTTGACTGACCCCCTCCTTTGTATATCCCTCTGGCCTTGGTATGTCCAGCTATCCTGGCACCTATGTGTCACCTTCCCTTCATGTAGTCTGTTTTTAGTGTTCAGCTATTCTATACATCTTATGCATTTGTCTATGTGTTATATTTGCTCCCACACTGTCATTGACTGGCAAGGAACAGGGCGTATCGCTGTAACCTGGCTGCTGTTGTCGTGGAAATTTCCTCTATTTACCAAATCATGAGCGCAAACCACAACACAAGTCAGAGTTAGTTATCAAAGTCCATCTTTAATTATATGAGCTCTATCACAACCCTGTGACTCTCAGATCAATTCAGTGTCTATCAATGAATTCTCTGAGAGTCCCTTCCACATTGCAACTGAGATCCTTTAATAGCAAAAACACGCATAGCCAGACAGCATAGATATAATAAATCGTTCAGCTTTGTCTCCTTACTTAAACCCAGAACCATAAACCAATCCTCCATATCAACAGGCATATATCATATTTTCATTTAGATACAACCAACTCTAAATACAACCAATCCTGGACAAGCTCACGGAGAGGAGAGTGAGGCTATAGGTTAAGATAAGAAGGAGCATGAGAATGATTCCAGACACTGCCATCCTCCTCTCCCCGGTGGGAAAAGTAGGGAGTGACTGGCACACAGACACAGTGGAGCAAAATATATGTTTACACATGACGACACCTTGACCTCTCCCCTCTCTGTGGCCTATGCAACTTAGTCTTGACATAGAACAGATAACTGCCAATGGCCACCACTATAGTACAACAAAATACATTCTGATGAGAAATAACTCATAAGCATATGAGGAATATAAAACATCTTACCTATGTTACCAACCAATTCTGATTATTCCCCAACATTCCCCTCTCAAGGGACTCAGTCCCTTCTGAAGAATCAGAATAGTAACATACTCAATATTTAACAATTCAAATCCCCTCAATGTCAAATACCTTAGCTTATATGTAAGCTTTCTCCCTTCTGAAACTAAGTTTACAACCTTTATTCTACAAGACAAACTTGCATATGTTTAATAACACAGAATAATCCATTTGAGGAAAATAAAAACATAACATATTTATGCTCTTTAAGTTACATGAGAACCAGTGTCTAAACACAGGCCTCCTCACAATATATAGGACAGACATCCCTCTAAGTACTCATGCTCAGAAATATACTCACGAATAGAGCATAGGGCAGTGAAATCATTCATATTCCAAATCATAAGTAACAACCCAACTATTTATCAAACCAATATTTAGAATAGCATTCCTCAGTGATTCAAATTTGTCTTATCACTCAAAGTAAAAACCTCAATTTAACACACATCAATATTAGCAGATTTACATACAGTATAATTATCCCATAATTCTACTATTAACTTTTTTAATCATGATTATAATACAGATCAGTATCTCAATGCATTCTTAATCTAAATTACTACAATTTACATGGTGTAGACCTCTTCAATCAACCTGATACCACAAAAGTATAAACAATTTTAATGGCACAGTTGACCAAACCCCCCCCCCTCTCAGGCACGGCATCTTCTGGCATCTTCGTTTTTCTTCAGATAGCTTTACAGTTCAAAGTGGACGGCCCATGATAATGTCCCAATTTCAATGTCTCATCTTTACCACTCATGTCTTGTCCATTCGTCAACCAATATACCAGCATCATAAGAAAATGTTAGAACAGATCTTTCTCCATCACTCCAAGTGGACTCATCACAGTATGAGAGAACCATGAAAGAAAAGCAGTTGATAGCTTAGATCTGATACTGTACACCAATTTCTGGCTTGGTTCTTTTCTCTCGGTAGAAGTGGTTTGGAAAGCCTCCTTCAACGCCTTTGTCACTCTTCTTCAGCCAGTTAGAGGGGGTTTTGAGGTACACACACCATTCGGTCCAAATGATCTATTCCATACCTTTAAGGGAACATTTCGGCATTTGCTGTATGGTTAGTGAGAAAGTCCATATTGCAAATGTACGGTCCCTTACTAGATGTCCGAAAACGTTTGTAAAATTCGCGGATGGCGTCGGGCCGAGCGGCAGGGCCGGACCTACCGGGAAGTCATCAAATGAACTTTGTCGGACATTCGGTTTCCGTTTTACAAAAATAATCCAACTTTGGTCATTTTTCCGCTGTCCCGGAAAATCCCACAAGAGGGCATAAGCAATCATATTGCTATTGGACAAAACATCACGATTCACGACGGGGCCTTATCTCGAAAATGGAAAATATTCCGAAGCCGAAACTTGGTGAGCGTAGGTTTGGCATAATGGGCAGTTGGGCAGTTGGCCTCGAACAAGATGGCGTCTAGGCCTCAACGGTTTTTCAGTTATGGCCATTTATCTGGGATTAAAGGTCCAAAATGAAAATAGAGAAATAATTTTTCCACTTCACGTCAAAGTCAAGGAGCCTCCGGTGTCAATAAAAAAAGAACCAGCCATTTATCTATCGTCATTTAAGAGAAATCGTAATGACAGATTGGTGATGTTCATGGATAGGTGTTTCTTTTTTCAACGGTTACAGATCCAGTTGCAGGGTGTTCTTACGAATCTTTTTAAAGTGTGCTGCGGAGCTCTGCGAGATTTCTGTGATTTTCTATGATTTTCTGAAATAACACATACTCACTAAACCCTCCGTAAATAACTCAGTTCTTAGCGTAAAGACTTAAAACTCAGGATTCTGTAAAGGCATACCCCAATCAGGATATGAGTTTATTTATAGCTTCCTGTGCCAACCGGAAGTGCCTTAAATGGTGTCACAGTGGCAGTTTCCAAGGGTTAAAAAGGTCAGATCTTTTCAAAACTTCATATGTGTGATTAGGCAACCCCCATAAACTGTAAGTCAGTCATTTCTCCCAACAGATGTCAAAGAATAGCTCTCTCTCACACACACACACACACACACACACACAGAAACACACACACAGCAAGGATGGAGTGACAAAGTGCGGTGCTTAAAGACACACAAAGCCTACAATGGCACTTCCATATTCTCTAGGCCGTGCCGAGTTCAACGAGATGCCCCGCTTGACCGTAGCTCGCTCGGTCTAAGCACAGCGACCATTAGAAAAGTAGGCCCAAAATGAAGCCTGCCCCACAACGTCATTTGCTTTTGGGTGACAGTGAGAGAACCGTTAGGGTGAGAAGCACAATTTGACCTCAGGTACGTTCCTAAGGTCCTCCCGATCTGTGCAAGCCTAACATTGACCGTGTAGCATTAACCCTTAACAGTAAAACAGGGTTTTTTGATCTCACAGAATACAATGACATCTCTCCCCATAGGAATACATTCCCTGCTCCTCTAAATTCAACCTAAGGCCTATGTGGGTTATGAATGCCTTATGAACCTGTCTTCGATGACAGTCCATCAGGACACTATGAGGTCTACCTGTGTCGATTCTAAGCTTCCTGGACCAACCGGAAGTGGTTAAAATCGCCCTAAAAGTGTATATCCATACCCTGCCTGCAGTTGATAGACATAGTGCATTCAACCCTGTGTAAATCAGTGAGTTCTTAACGTAAGGACTTAAAACTCAGGATTCTGTAAAAAGCATACCCCAATGAGGATATGTGTTGACTTATAGCTTCCTGTGCCAACCGGGAGTGCCATAATTGGTGTCTCAGGGGCTGTTTCGAGGGGTTAAAAAAGTCAGATCTTTCCAAAACTTCATATGTGTGATTAGGAAACCCCCATGAACTGTAAATCAGTCATTTTTCCCATAAAATTTCAAAGGAAAACTAAATCACACAGACATACAACTTGGAAGGAGGGACGTATTGGGGTGCGTAGAGACATACAGTGCCTGCATTAGTTAACCTTGTTGGAACTTTTAAAGAACCGTCAGACCTAGACTTCCGAAACTTTTTTATCCTGTTCTAGACCTCAGGTCGATAGTGCGTGGTGAGTTACGTGGCTCTAGAAGGTTCTCGGACCGAGAAACAGCCTCGTACATTTGCAATGATTTCAATTCATTTTTGCATCACGAAAAGGACGACATTTAGAAATGTCCCAGAGTCGCAAGACTAGGTGCATTGCGACAGTCTCTGCCGATATAGACAGACCCCAACGTTTCTGTCCGATAGCTCATTCAAGGACCCCGTAGCAAGTCATGGAAAAAAGTGGATTTCCAGCACCAATTAGGGTTTTGCTCGGACACCAAATGACCGATTGAGCCGAAACTTGGGATTCGGGGTCGCCTCAGCTAGGCCTACACATAACATAAGAAATGGACCCGCAGCTAGAACGTAACTACGTGTTTTATGTTTTTTTTATGGTTTGAACCGAAGGCATTGTGAATTTTGGGCCAGCTCTGAAGTATGTGATAGTTGGCTACTAAACGAGTTGGAAAAAGTGGGTTTGGTGTCAGTTTGTATCAGTTTGGTGTCAGAATGATATCTAATTGACTGATGGACGGTGACTTGCTGGTGACTCTTGTCCATTTGCAATATGTTTAAACATCGAGGTACCATCACCAAAGTCACATTCTAAAATCAACCCTAACGAGCCATTGAGATGAACCAGAATCACTGCCCAGCCATCCCGAGTTCATCGGGCCAGTCAATTTTACATTCCTGCAGGATTTTTATAGCATGACAAATTCGTGATGGTACCTGCCCATTGAACCATATTGCAAATGCACAGTGAGTTTGCAAAAGTAAGAAAACATAAACAAATGGACATAATGAAATCACCATATTTGTATTTTTGGGTTACCAGTTGCACAACAATGCACGTGCATTTGCAATATGATTCAACAGTGAAAAAAAATCACCAAATAGACATGATGAAGTCAACACAACGAGCGATGGAAAGGAGCAACTATCAATGCCAGGCCATCCTGTGTTCGTCAGGCCAGTCAATTTTGCATTTCTGAAGGATTTTTGAGCATGTCAAATTTCTTATGGTAAATGCCCATTGAACCATATTGCAAATGCCCGTACACTTGCAATATGATTCATAATAAATATATATATATAAATTTCTTATGGCATTTGGCCCCAAAAAAAGTGACTTTTGACTTCCTATGAAATCATATTGAAAATGGACAAAACATATTCCTTATGCGCATGTAAAAAAAAAAAATTATGATAATAAAATTGGACAAAAGTATATTTATACAGTTCTTACACATGTGTAATTGACAAAAAAAATCGAAAGAATTTCGAAAAACGGACCCGGAAAGCACTTTTTAAAGTTTTTGACAAAAAAAATCATTTTTTCAAAATTTTGCTTTGGGATGTTGACTTGGGTTACATTTCCAATATGAAAAACCAAGGTGGAACGCATTCGCCACCTGTTGGATTTTTAAAGTGTTACAACTGGCAATTGCCATATGGCATTTGCAATACACTTTGCATGAATCAACGCCGAATTGGGTGGTATTGGACAATGTGTATATGGTTTGTCCGATGCCAATGACTTCCCATACATTTTTGTCCCTTACAGGGGGGTATTCCCTTACGTAACTGATATTGCAGGAGAATGGGTGGATAGCTGGGTGTTCCCAGAGTTTTGCTTGTGCCACAGAGTGGGGCAGCCAATGTCTCTCCCCCTCCTATTGAAAAAGCTACAGTCCCAGTTGATATATTATCAATTATATCTTTTAAAAACAACCTGAGGATTATAAAAATGATTATAAAAAACGTTTGACATGTTTCTGTGAACATTATGGATACTATTTAGAATTTTTGTCTGCGATGTCGTGACCGCGCGAGCCTGTGGATTTCTGAACATAACGCACCAAACAAATGGAGATATTTTGGATATAAAAATAATCTTTATGGAACAAAAGGAACATTTATTGTGTAACTGGGGGTCTCGTGAGTGCAAACATCTGAAGATCATCAAAGGTAAGCCATTTAATTTATTACTTTTCTGACTTGCGTGACCAATGTACTTGGCTGCTAGGTGTTTGTAATATTTTGTCTACTGAGAGAGATGTTCTTACATAAACGCTTGTTATACTTTCTCCGAAAAGCTGTATTGAAATCTGACACGCCAGGTGGATTAACAACAAGCTAAGCTGTGTTTTACTATATTGCACTTGTGATTTCATGAACATTAAATATTTTTAGTCATTTCATTTGAATTTGGCGCTCTGCAATTCAGCAGGTGTTGATGAATGATCCCGCTAACGGGATGGGTGTGTCAAGAAGTTAACGATAGTTTGACCAGAGGGTTACTACCGTTAAGCTGCAGACGGGCTGTCCTCACTGCCAAAAAAGGGTAACCCTATGGAAGTTAAGAACTGGAGGCCGGTGGCCTTAATGTGCACTGATTATCAGATCCTGCCCAAGGCTTTGTCCATCAGGCTGAGGGACGTGATGGGGCAAATCATACAAACCAGTCCTACTGTGTTCCCGGCAGGCAGATAGGGGCATAACATTTCACATCATACGGACCAGTCCTACTGTGTTTCCAGCAGGCAGATAGGAGATAACATTTCCCTCATTCAGGATGCTCTGGACGTCTCTAGGGCTGTTGGGTTGGATGCTGGTCTAATTTCAATTGATCAGGAAAAGACGTTTGACTGAGTTGAACATCAATACCTCTGGGGCTACTTTGGAGGCTTTTGGTTTCAGCTCTGGTTTTATTGCCATGATCAGGGTGACATTGAAAGTGTATTGAAAGTTAACGGTGGCTTGAGTGCTCCTTTTAAAGTGTGTCGAGGAACTAGACAGGGGTGTTCTTTGTCAGGAATGTTAAATGCCATCGCTATAGAGCCACTACTAAATAGCATTTAAAGTGTGTCGAGGAACTAGACAGGGGTGTTCTTTGTCAGGAATGTTAAATGCCATCGCTATAGAGCCACTACTAAATAGCATTAGAAGTCCCATTGAAGGGGTGTACCTTTCAGAGGATATACCTCCTATTGGTCTCTCAGCATGGGGTGAACCTTTCAGAGGATATTCCTCCTACTGGTCTCTCAACATGGGGTGAACCTTTCAGAGGATATTCCTCCTATTGGTCTCTCAGCATGGGGTGAACCTTTCAGAGGATATTCCTCCTACTGGTCTCTCAGCATGGGGTGAACCTTTCAGAGGATATTCCTCCTACTGGTCTCTCAGCATGGGGTGAACCTTTCAGAGGATATTCCTCCTATTGGTCTCTCAGCATGGGGTGAACCTTTCAGAGGATATTCCTCCTACTGGTCTCTCAGCATGATGATGGAGTTACTACGGTGAAACATCAAGTGGAGGTGGATAGTTTGAGTCTCATAGTTGATCGGTTTAAGGGAATATCCTGCAAAGGTAAATCTGGAAAAAAGTTGTGCTTTACAGATTAGGAAATGGTCTGGAGGGATCATGGCTTTGCCAGGGGGGTTGGAATGGTGTAAGGGTATCTAGGAGTGTTCCTAGGGGATGAGGGTTCGTGGCTTTGCCAGGGGGGTTTGGAATGGTGTAAGGGTATCTAGGAGTGTTCCTAGGGGATGAGGGATCATGGCTTTGCCAGGGGGTTTGGAATGGTGTAAGGGCATCTTGGAGTGTTCCTAGGGGATGAGGGTTCATGGCTTCGCCAGGGGGGTCGGAATGGTGTAAGGCTATCCTAGGAGTGTTCCTAGTGGATGAGGGGACAATGGAAAAAAATTGGAATGGTGTGGTTGATATGGTGGAAGGGAGGATGAGGAGATGGCATTGGCTGCTATCTCGTATGTCATATAGGGGGCAGTCTATTATTGTTAATAATGTGGTTGCCTCTGCACTGCGGCATCGTTTTTCATGTTTATAGCCACTATCTGGCCCTCTGGCCAAGATACAGGCAATTACTGTAGATTATCGGGGGATAAATATCATTGGGTTCCACCAAGAGGAGGGCAAGGTCTTGTACATGTTGCTGATTTCCGGTTCCAGTTTGTTCCAGTTTATTTCTTTATAGACTGGAAAATGTGGTGTGGAGAGGGGTGGCAGGTCTGGTATTACAGCAGGTCGGGGGATTAGGTTTAAAGAAGGCTTTATTTTTGGTTGATAGTTTCCAGATTTCTAGGGATGGAGTACCTCCATTTTACAGAGGCCTTCTTAGGGTTTGGAGTATAATGAAGGTGTACAGACACACTAAGGCTAAGTCAGTGCATTGGCTGCTGGAGGAACCTCTGGGGTTTGGGGCAAGACTGGACTGTACAACTGAAACTGTTCCACATATCACCAAGATACTGCTGAAGGGCAAAATCATCACCCTCAGGAAGTTAATGGACATGGCTGGGCCCACATTAATGGATGGAGGACGGCTGGCTGAACATTTAGGGGGATCAGAAAGGACTGTAGGACAACTGCTGGAAAGTTGCAGGAAGACTCTGTCAGCAGAAGAGTGATTATGCTCAAGAGTTACTACAAAAAGATTAGATGAAGACGACCCATTTCCAAGACTAAGAATTACACCCAATATCCCAGAGTCAGACAGACTAAGGATTCCACCCAATATCCCAGAGTCAGACAGAAAGGCTTTATTAGTGGGTTTGAGAGGGTTGGAAGAGGTGGGTTTGGATGAGGTGAATGGGGAGGAGTTATATAGGGGGTGTGTCAAGGTTTTATATAAAGATACATTGAAAAATAGAAAAGACTCTCCTTGGAGGGTAAAACTGGACCTTGATGACAAGGTAAAGCCAGCATGGAGAACACTGTACAGGGGACTGGTGATATGTAATGGGGGGTGTTGATGACAAGGTAAAGCCAGCATGGAGAGCACTGTACAGGGACTGGTGATATGTAATGGAGGGTGTTGATGACAAGGTAAAGCCAGCATGGAGAACACTGTACAGGGGACTGGTGATATGTAATGGAGGGTGTTGATGACAAGGTAAAGCCAGCATGGAGAACCCTGTACAGGGGACTGGTGATATGTAATGGAGGGTGTTGATGACAAGGTAAAGCCAGCATGGAGAACACTGTACAGGGGACTGGTGATATGTAATGGGGGGTGTTACATGGCATCATAGCAGTTAATGCTTTTGTTTCTGTCATTAACTCAGATGATGGAGGTGGATGTCCTTTATGTAATATAAGAGAAACAATGTTTCACTGTTTGATGGAGTGTGTGAGGATAAAGCCTCTCTGCGATACTAGAGTCTCTGTTTACAGCTGTAGGGGAGATGTTCAATAACACTGTTTGATGGAGTGTGAGAGGATAAAGCCTCTCTGAGATACTAGAGTCTTTGTTTACAGCTGTAATGGAGATTTTCAATAACACTGTTTGATGGAGTGTGAGAGGATAAAGCCTCTCTCTGAGATACTAGAGTCTTTGTTTACAGCTGTAATGGAGATTTTCAATAACACTGTTTGATGGAGTGTGAGAGGATAAAGCCTCTCTCTGAGATACTAGAGTCTTTGTTTACAGCTGTAATGGAGATTTTCAATAACACTGTTTGATGGAGTGTGAGAGGATAAAGCCTCTCTGAGATACTAGAGTCTTTGTTTACAGCTGTAGGGGAGATGTTCAATAACACTGTTTGATGGAGTGTGAGAGGATAAAGCCTCTCTCTGAGATACTAGAGTCTTTGTTTACAGCTGTAATGGAGATTTTCAATAACACTGTTTGATGGAGTGTGAGAGGATAAAGCCTCTCTGAGATACTAGAGTCTTTGTTTACAGCTGTAGGGAGATGTTCAATAACACTGTTTGATGGAGTGTGAGAGGATAAAGCCTCTCTCTGAGATACTAGAGTCTCTGTTTACAGCTGTAATGGAGATGTTCAATAACACTGTTTGATGGAGTGTGAGAGGATAAAGCCTCTCTGAGATACTAGAGTCTTTGTTTACAGCTGTAGGGGAGATGTTCAATAACACTGTTTGATGGAGTGTGAGAGGATAAAGCCTCTCTGAGATACTAGAGTCTTTGTTTACAGCTGTAATGGAGATGTTCAATAACACTGTTTGATGGAGTGTGAGAGGATAAAGCCTCTCTCTGAGATACTAGAGTCTCTGTTTACAGCTGTAGGGGAGATGTTCAATAACACTGTTTGATGGAGTGTGAGAGGATAAAGCCTCTCTCTGAGATACTAGAGTCTCTGTTTACAGCTGTAGGGGAGATGTTCAATAACACTGTTTGATGGAGTGTGAGAGGATAAAGCCTCTCTGAGATACTAGAGTCTTTGTTTACAGCTGTAATGGAGATTTTCAATAACACTGTTTGATGGAGTGTGAGAGGATAAAGCCTCTCTGAGATACTAGAGTCTTTGTTTACAGCTGTAGGGGAGATGTTCAATAACACTGTTTGATGGAGTGTGAGAGGATAAAGCCTCTCTGAGATACTAGAGTCTTTGTTTACAGCTGTAATGGAGATTTTCAATAACACTGTTTGATGGAGTCCATGAGAGGATAAAGCCTCTCTGAGATACTAGAGTCTTTGTTTACAGCTGTAGGGGAGATGTTCAATAACACTGTTTGATGGAGTGTGAGAGGATAAAGCCTCTCTCTGAGATACTAGAGTCTCTGTTTACAGCTGTAGGGGAGATGTTCAATAACACTGTTTGATGGAGTGTGAGAGGATAAAGCCTCTCTCTGAGATACTAGAGTCTTTGTTTACAGCTGTAGGGGAGATGTTCAATAACACTGTTTGATGGAGTGTGAGAGGATAAAGCCTCTCTGAGATACTAGAGTCTCTGTTTACAGCTGTAGGGGAGATGTTCAATAACACTGTTTGATGGAGTGTGAGAGGATAAAGCCTCTCTCTGAGATACTAGAGTCTTTGTTTACAGCTGTAGGGGAGATGTTCAATAACACTGTTTGATGGAGTGTGAGAGGATAAAGCCTCTCTGAGATACTAGAGTCTTTGTTTACAGCTGTAATGGAGATGTTCAATAACACTGTTTGATGGAGTGTGAGAGGATAAAGCCTCTCTGAGATACTAGAGTCTTTGTTTACAGCTGTAGGGGAGATGTTCAATAACACTGTTTGATGGAGTGTGAGAGGATAAAGCCTCTCTCTGAGATACTAGAGTCTCTGTTTACAGCTGTAATGGAGATGTTCAATAACACTGTTTGATGGAGTGTGAGAGGATAAAGCCTCTCTGAGATACTAGAGTCTTTGTTTACAGCTGTAGGGGAGATGTTCAATAACACTGTTTGATGGAGTGTGAGAGGATAAAGCCTCTCTGAGATACTAGAGTCTTTGTTTACAGCTGTAGGGGAGATGTTCAATAACACTGTTTGATGGAGTGTGAGAGGATAAAGCCTCTCTCTGAGATACTAGAGTCTTTGTTTACAGCTGTAATGGAGATGTTCAATAACACTGTTTGATGGAGTGTGAGAGGATAAAGCCTCTCTGAGATACTAGAGTCTCTGTTTACAGCTGTAGGGGAGATGTTCAATAACACTGTTTGATGGAGTGTGAGAGGATAAAGCCTCTCTCTGAGATACTAGAGTCTCTGTTTACAGCTGTAGGGGAGATGTTCAATAACACTGTTTGATGGAGTGTGAGAGGATAAAGCCTCTCTGAGATACTAGAGTCTCTGTTTACAGCTGTAATGGAGATGTTCAATAACACTGTTTGATGGAGTGTGAGAGGATAAAGCCTCTCTCTGAGATACTAGAGTCTTTGTTTACAGCTGTAGGGGAGATGTTCAATAACACTGTTTGATGGAGTGTGAGAGGATAAAGCCTCTCTGAGATACTAGAGTCTCTGTTTACAGCTGTAGGGGAGATGTTCAATAACACTGTTTGATGGAGTGTGAGAGGATAAAGCCTCTCTCTGAGATACTAGAGTCTTTGTTTACAGCTGTAGGGGAGATGTTCAATAACACTGTTTGATGGAGTGTGAGAGGATAAAGCCTCTCTCTGAGATACTAGAGTCTCTGTTTACAGCTGTAGGGGAGATTTTCAATAACACTGTTTGATGGAGTGTGAGAGGATAAAGCCTCTCTGAGATACTAGAGTCTCTGTTTACAGCTGTAGGGGAGATGTTCAATAACACTGTTTGATGGAGTGTGTGAGGATAAAGCCTCTCTCTGAGATACTAGAGTCTTTGTTTACAGCTGTAATGGAGATGTTCAATAACACTGTTTGATGGAGTGTGAGAGGATAAAGCCTCTCTCTGAGATACTAGAGTCTCTGTTTACAGCTGTAATGGAGATGTTCAATAACACTGTTTGATGGAGTGTGAGAGGATAAAGCCTCTCTGAGATACTAGAGTCTTTGTTTACAGCTGTAATGGAGATGTTCAATAACACTGTTTGATGGAGTGTGAGAGGATAAAGCCTCTCTGAGATACTAGAGTCTCTGTTTACAGCTGTAGGGGAGATGTTCAATAACACTGTTTGATGGAGTGTGAGAGGATAAAGCCTCTCTCTGAGATACTAGAGTCTCTGTTTACAGCTGTAGGGGAGATGTTCAATAACACTGTTTGATGGAGTGTGAGAGGATAAAGCCTCTCTGAGATACTAGAGTCTTTGTTTACAGCTGTAATGGAGATGTTCAATAACACTGTTTGATGGAGTGTGAGAGGATAAAGCCTCTCTGAGATACTAGAGTCTCTGTTTACAGCTGTAGGGGAGATGTTCAATAACACTGTTTTTATTTCAGGGTTTCAATATAGTAAGATACAGAAAATAAAATGTCAAATGTTACATTTTATTTTGGGTCAAGATCATTTTTCTGAGTAGGAAAAACAAGATGATAAACAGAGGATCCATCTAAAACAGTATAAAACAAGATGATAAACAGAGGATCCATCTAAAACAGTATAAAACAAGATGATAAACAGAGGATCCATCTAAAACAGTATAAAACAAGATGATAAACAGAGGATCCATCTAAAACAGTATAAAACAAGATGATAAACAGAGGATCCATCTAAAACAGTATAAAACAAGATGATAAACAGAGGATCCATCTAAAACAGTATAAAACAAGATGATAAACAGAGGATCCATCTAAAACAGTATAAAACAAGATGATAAACAGAGGATCCATCTAAAACAGTATAAAACAAGATGATAAACAGAGGATCCATCTAAAACAGTATAAAACAAGATGATAAACAGAGGATCCATCTAAAACAGTATAAAACAAGATGATAAACAGAGGATCCATCTAAAACAGTATAAAACAAGATGATAAACAGAGGATCCATCTAAAACAGTATAAAACAAGATGATAAACAGAGGATCCATCTAAAACAGTATAAAACAAGATGATAAACAGAGGATCCATCTAAAACAGTATAAAACAAGATGATAAACAGAGGATCCATCTAAAACAAGATGATAAACAGAGGATCCATAAAACAAGATGATAAACAGAGGATCCATCTAAAACAGTATAAAACAAGATGATAAACAGAGGATCCATCTAAAAACAAGATGATAAACAGTATAAAACAAGATGATAAACAGAGGATCCATCTAAAACAGTATAAAACAAGATGATAAACAGAGGATCCATCTAAAACAGTATAAAACAAGATGATAAACAGAGGATCCATCTAAAACAGTATAAAACAAGATGATAAACAGAGGATCCATCTAAAACAGTATAAAACAAGATGATAAACAGAGGATCCATCTAAAAACAGTATAAAACAAGATGATAAACAGAGGATCCATCAAGATGATAAACAGTATCTAAAACAAGATGATAAACAGAGGATCCATCTAAAACAGTATAAAACAAGATGATAAACAGAGGATCCATCTAAAACAGTATAAAACAAGATGATAAACAGAGGATCCATCTAAAACAGTATAAAACAAGATGATAAACAGAGGATCCATCTAAAACAGTATAAAACAAGATGATAAACAGAGGATCCATCTAAAACAGTATAAAACAAGATGATAAACAGAGGATCCATCTAAAACAGTATAAAACAAGATGATAAACAGAGGATCCATCTAAAACAGTATAAAACAAGATGATAAACAGAGGATCCATCTAAAACAGTATAAAACAAGATGATAAACAGAGGATCCATCTAAAACAGTATAAAACAAGATGATAAAACAGAGGATCCATCTAAAACAGTATAAAACAAGATGATAAACAGAGGATCCATCTAAAACAGTATAAAACAAGATGATAAACAGAGGATCCATCTAAAACAGTATAAAACAAGATGAAGATGATAAACAGACATCCATCTATAAAACAAGTTGATAAACAGAGGATCCATCTAAAACAGTATAAAACAAGATGATAAACAGAGGATCCATCTAAAACAGTATAAAACAAGATGATAAACAGAGGATCCATCTAAAACAGTATAAAACAAGATGATAAACAGAGGATCCATCTAAAACAGTATAAAACAAGATGATAAACAGAGGATCCATCTAAAACAGTATAAAACAAGATGATAAACAGAAGATCCATCTAAAACAGTATAAAACAAGATGATAAACAGAGGATCCATCTAAAACAGTAAAAAACAAGTTGATAAACAGAGGATCCATCTAAAACAGTATAAAACAAGATGATAAACAGAGGATCCATCTAAAACAGTATAAAACAAGATGATAAACAGAGGATCCATCTAAAACAGTATAAAACAAGATGATAAACAGAGGATCCATCTAAAACAGTATAAAACAAGATGATAAACAGAGGATCCATCTAAAACAGTATAAAACAAGATGATAAACAGAGGATCCATCTAAAACAGTATAAAACAAGATGATAAACAGAGGATCCATCTAAAACAGTATAAAACAAGATGATAAACAGAGGATCCATCTAAAACAGTATAAAACAAGATGATAAACAGAGGATCCATCTAAAACAGTAAAAAAAAGATGATAAACAGAGGATCCATCTAAAACAATATAAAACAAATGATAAACAGAAGATCCATCTAAAACAGTATAAAACAAGATGATAAACAGAGGATCCATCTAAAACAGTATAAAACAAGATGATAAACAGAGGATCCATCTAAAACAGTATAAAACAAATGATAAACAGAGGATCCATCTAAAACAGTATAAAACAAGATGATAAACAGAGGATCCATCTAAAACAGTATAAAACAAGATGATAAACAGAGGATCCATCTAAAACAGTATAAAACAAGATGATAAACAGAGGATCCATCTAAAACAGTATAAAACAAGATGATAAACAGAGGATCCATCTAAAACAGTATAAAACAAGATGATAAACAGAGGATCCATCTAAAACAGTATAAAACAAGATGATAAACAGAGGATCCATCTAAAACAGTATAAAACAAGTTGATAAACAGAGGATCCATCTAAAACAGTATAAAACAAGATGATAAACAGAGATCCATCTAAAACAGTATAAAACAAGATGATAAACAGAGGATCCATCTAAAACAGTATAAAACAAGATGATAAACAGAGGATCCATCTAAAACAGTATAAAACAAGATGATAAACAGAGGATCCATCTAAAACAGTATAAAACAAGATGATAAACAGAGGATCCATCTAAAACAGTATAAAACAAGATGATAAACAGAGGATCCATCTAAAACAGTATAAAACAAGATGATAAACAGAGGATCCATCTAAAACAGTATAAAACAAGATGATAAACAGAGGATCCATCTAAAACAGTATAAAACAAGATGATAAACAGAGATCCATCTAAAACAGTATAAAACAAGATGATAAACAGAGGATCCATCTAAAACAGTATAAAACAAGATGATAAACAGAGGATCCATCTAAAACAGTATAAAACAAGATGATAAACAGAGGATCCATCTAAAACAGTATAAAACAAGATGATAAACAGAGGATCCATCTAAAACAGTATAAAACAAGATGATAAACAGAGGATCCATCTAAAACAGTATAAAACAAGATGATAAACAGAGGATCCATCTAAAACAGTATAAAACCAGAGGATCCATCTAAAACAGTATAAAACAAGATGAAAACAGATGATAAAAAACAAGATGATAAACAGAGGATCCATCTAAAACAGTATAAAACAAGATGATAAACAGAGGATCCATCTAAAACAGTATAAAACAAGATGATAAACAGAGGATCCATCTAAAACAGTATAAAACAAGATGATAAACAGAGGATCCATCTAAAACAGTATAAAACAAGATGATAAACAGAGGATCCATCTAAAACAGTATAAAACAAGATGATAAACAGAGGATCCATCTAAAACAGTATAAAACAAGATGATAAACAGAGGATCCATCTAAAACAGTATAAAACAAGTGCAGTATGTTCTGAGAATGTTACTTTAACGTCAACTCATAACGTCACACTATAACTTCATGGGAGTCTTGTGGAAAGACTGCATGTTGTTTTGGGGGGATTGAGTGACGTCTTCATCAACATTTGCAGAATATTCCTGTAATATTTTCACCTCTTGTCAGACGCCAACAGTCTAGTCGGCTGCAGACATTCAAAATTCTATAGTTTATTTGCCATTTGCAAAAAAATGCAAATTGTAAAACATCTTTCTCAAAAGGTAACCAAAGGCTGGTGAGGGGAGGTTCAGTCATGTTCTAATAGTCTGATGGAAACAGTTTACCACGTGTTGATGATTTAACAGGCAGATAGAACCTGGATAGAAGCTGTTCCCAGAACCTGTGGTCAAACACAAACAGATTTCAAAAAAATGCAAAATGGTAAAAGATCAGAAAAGGGATAAAAGCTGTTCTGAACCTGTGGTCCAGAAACTGATTTAACAGGCAGATAGAACTGGGATAGAAGCTGTTCTAGAACCTGTGGTCCAGAAACTGATTTAACAGGCAGATAGAACTGGGATAGAAGCTGTTCTAGAACCTGTGGTCCAGAAACTGATTTAAACCTGTGGTCCAGAAACTGATTTAACAGGCAGATAGAACTGGGATAGAAGCTGTTCTAGAACCTGTGGTCCAGAAACTGATTTAACAGGCAGATAGAACTGGGATAGAAGCTGTTCTAGAACCTGTGGTCCAGAAACTGATTTAACAGGCAGATAGAACTGGGATAGAAGCTGTTCTAGAACCTGTGGTCCAGAAACTGATTTAACAGGCAGATAGAACTGGGATAGAAGCTGTTCTAGAACCTGGGATCCAGTGTATGTGTGTGTCCAGTGTGAATGTGTGTGTACAGTGTGTGTGTGTCCAGTGTGTGTGTCCAGTTTGTATGTGTGTGTCTGTGTGTTTGTCCAATGTGTCCAGTGTTTAACAGGCAGTGTGTGTGTGTGTGTGTGTGTGTGTGTGTGTGTGTGTGTGTGTGTGTGTGTGTGTGTGTGTGTGTGTGTGTGTATGAGTATATGTGCGTGTATCACTGAGTCGCCATCATCATAATCCGAATGTGTCAAGTTATTATTTACTGAAACTGTTGTTTGTCCAGTGTGTGTTTGGATAGAGGGATAGATAGGTGAATGTGATCAGGTGGGTCAGTATGTGTGTGTGTGTGTTTGTCCAGTTTGTTTGTCAGGTGATTATTGACACTGAGGAGTCATCACCCCAAACCCTAAACCCTGGATAGAGGGGCTCAGTGAATGTGGAGGTGAATGTGATCAGGTGGGTCAGTGTGTGTGTGTGTGTGTGTCAGGTGATTATTGACACTGAGGAGCCATCACCCCAAACCCTAATCCCTGGATAGAGGGGCTCAGTGAATGTGGAGGTGAATGTGATCAGGTGGGTCAGTGTGTCAGAGGAGGCTCTATAGAAGGACAGAGTGCCGGCTGGCCAGTCCAGATACACTCCTACTCTGTGGGGGCTGGAGGGGCGGACGTCTATGGTAGTCCGATTTTTATTGTGCCAGGCATAGTAACGGTTGTCAGTGCAGACCAGACTCCAGGACTTGCCATTCCATCCAAGACCACAGTCATTACCCCCTTCTCTCCTGCTGATTCCTTTATATGTCACTACTATACCAGCCCCTCTCCCACTCCTCTCTACCTCCCAGTAACAGCGCCCAGTCAGACCCTCTCTACACATCACCTGTTCACAGTTCTCAAATCTCTCTGGGTGATCAGGATACGGCTGCTTCTTTCTCCTACATGTCACCTTTCTGTTCTCCTCAGAGAGAGAGAGGAATCTGTTTACTGTGTTTGGGTCCAGTGTGAGATCACAGACATCTGATGGATGAAACCAGACACAATATTAGAAATCATCATCATTCACATTAGAATGTTAACTCACTTTTCACTAATTAATTTAATGTAGATGTTTCTAGGTATCAAAAGGAGAAGTGAAGGTAACGTGAGACTTGTTGAATGATCAGATGTTATACTGTATGGTAATATACTGTATGGTAATATAAAACACACTTATTCCGCTTTTATTACACACGCACACACACACACACACACACACACACAAAAAGCAACTCTTTGTAAACTTTGGTGTCTCTGATTTCTGATTCTGTAGAACTACAGCTGATATTTAATATGACCAAGTCAGTAATGATGGTGGTCTTTGACTTTGACTTAACTTGAATTAAGACTTATTCTTAGTCATATTCTTCACAGCAGTCAACACTCACATTTTCTAAGCCCAGGTTTCATTCTGTTCTCTCCACCATGTTCCACACTGTAGCGGTAAGCAGAAGAACAGACAGTCATTGAGGGATACACCTGAACACACACACACACACACACACACACACACACACACACACACACACACACACACACGGTCAGCAAATAACTAAGAATGGTTGTCTGTGTGTGTGTGTGTCCAGTGTGTGTGTGTCTCCAGATTGTATGTACAGTGTGTGTCCAGTGTGTGTGTGTGTCCTGTGTGTGTGTGTGTGTATATGTCCAGCGTGCATTCAGTGGGTGTCCAGCATGTGTCAGTGTGTGTGTGTGTGTGTCCAGTATGTGTGTGTGTGTCCAGTATGTGTGTGCGTGTGTCCAGTGTGTGTTTGTCCAGTGTGTGTGTGTTTCCAGTGTTTGATCAACAGATCTTGTGTGACACACACTGGGCACAGACACTGGACAGACACACTGGAAACACTGAACATACATATACACACACACACACACACACACACACACACACACACACACAGTCAGCATATATCCAAGTGGTGGTAATAATGTTTTTCTTAACTATCCATATAACTTTGTCCAGGCTGATAAGTCCAACATGTCTGATATGAACATTGACATAAACCCTCTACATACTTGAGTTTCTCCAGTCTGCAGTGTGGATCCTCCAGTCCAGCAGAGAGCAGTCTGACTCCTGAGTCTCCTGGGTGATTGTAGCTCAGGTCCAGCTCTCTCAGGTGTGAGGGGTTTGACCTCAGAGCTGAGACCAGAGAAGCACAGCCTTCCTCTGTGACTAGACAGCCTGACAGCCTGCAAAGAGTCAAATCATATTAAAATCACACTGCTATTCTTTGGTGGTGAAAAGAGTGACAGTATATTTTTTCAACATATTCAGATATATCAGTGTCCTGAATCCTTCCATATCTATTCATAAATGCATGTATCATTATTAGAAATGACAAAAAATCTTAAGTATTGCTTGTAGAGAGAAAAATGTACAAATATTATAGCAGACTGATCAGACCCGTTTAAAGCAGTATCAGTCAGAAGACAGACAGTGAGGTATCAGATTTAGATTGTATTGAGTATACAGTCCACACCATATCTTAATATTTTGTCTAATTGATTAGATAACACATTTCTAAATACTGCTAAATGAGTCCTGATGATGCCTTGAATAATAAAAAATCATGTATCAATCATGAAAAATTGTGAGAGTTACAGAGGCTACAACAAAAAATGCTAACCTCTCACCATTACCAATAACAGAGGCTACAACAAAACATGCTAACCTCTCACCATTACCAATAACAAAACATGCTAACCTCTCACCATTACCAATAACAGAGACTACAACAAAACATGCTAACCTCTCACCATTACCAATAACAGAGGCTACAACAAAACATGCTAACCTCTCACCATTACCAATAACAGAGGCTACAACAAAACATGCTAACCTCTCACCATTACCAATAACAGAGGACTACAACAAAACATGCTAACCTCTCACCATTACCAATAACAGAGACTACAACAAAACATGCTAACCTCTCACCATTACCAATAACAGAGACTACAACAAAACATGCTAACCTCTCACCATTACCAATAACAGAGACTACAACAAAACATACTAACCTCTCACCATTACCAATAACAGAGGCTACAACAAAACATGCTAACCTCTCACCATTACCAATAACAGAGACTACAACAAAACATACTAACCTCTCACCATTACCAATAACAGAGACTACAACAAAACATACTAACCTCTCACCATTACCAATAACAGAGACTACAACAAAACATGCTAACCTCTCACCATTACCAATAACAGAGACTACAACAAAACATACTAACCTCTCACCATTACCAATAACAGAGACTACAACAAAACATGCTAACCTCTCACCATTACCAATAACAGAGGCTACAACAAAACATACTAACCTCTCACCATTACCAATAACAGAGGCTACAACAAAACATGCTAACCTCTCACCATTACCAATAACAGAGACTACAACAAAACATGCTAACCTCTCACCATTACCAATAACAGAGACTACAACAAAACATTAACCTCTCACCATTACCAATAACAGAGACCAACAACACATACTAACCTCTCACCATTACCAATAACAGAGACTACAACAAAACATGCTAACCTCTCACCATTACCAATAACAGAGACTACAACAAAACATGCTAACCTCTCACCATTACCAATAACAGAGGCTACAACAAAACATGCTAACCTCTCACCATTACCAATAGAGACTACAACAAAACATGCTAACCTCTCACCATTACCAATGAGACTACAACAAAACATGCTAACCTCTCACCATTACCAATAACAGAGACTACAACAAAACATGCTAACCTCTCACCATTACCAATAACAGAGACTACAACAAAACATGTAACCTCTCACCATTACCAATAACAGAGACTACAACAAAACATGCTAACCTCTCACCATTACCAATAACAGAGACTACAACAAAACATGCTAACCTCTCACCATTACCAATAACAGAGGCTACAACAAAACATGCTAACCTCTCACCATTACCAATAACAGAGACTACAACAAAACATGTTAACCTCTCACCATTCCCAATAACAGAGACTACAACAAAACATGTTAACCTCTCACCATTCCCAATAACAGAGACTACAACAAAACATGTTAACCTCTCACCATTACCAATAACAGAGACTACAACAAAACATGTTAACCTCTCACCATTACCAATAACAGAGACTACAACAAAACATGTTAACCTCTCACCATTACCAATAACAGAGACTACAACAAAACATGTTAACCTCTCACCATTACCAATAACAGAGGCTACAACAAAACATGCTAACCTCTCACCATTACCAATAACAGAGGCTACAACAAAACATGCTAACCTCTCACCATTACCAATAACAGAGACTACAACAAAACATGCTAACCTCTCACCATTACCAATAACAGAGACTACAACAAAACATGTAACCTCTCAATTACCAATAACAGAGACTACAACAAAACATGCTAACCTCTCACCATTACCAATAACAGAGGCTACAACAAAACATGCTAACCTCTCACCATTACCAATAACAGAGGCTACAACAAAACATGTAACCTCTCACCATTACCAATAACAGAGACTACAACAAAACATGCTAACCTCTCACCATTACCAATAACAGAGGCTACAACAAAACATGCTAACCTCTCACCATTACCAATAACAGAGACTAAACAAAACATGCTAACCTCTCACCATTACCAATAACAGAGACTACAACAAAACATGCTAACCTCTCACCATTACCAATAACAGAGACTACAACAAAACATGCTAACCTCTCACCATTACCAATAACAGAGGCTACAACAAAACATGCTAACCTCTCACCATTACTAAAACAGAGACTACACAAAACATGCTAACCTCTCACCATTACCAATAACAGAGACTACAACAAAACATGCTAACCTGACCATTACCAATAACAGAGACTACAACAAAACATTTTTACCAATAACAGAGGCTACAACAAAACATGCTAACCTCTCACCATTACCAATAACAGAGGCTACAACAAAACATGCTAACCTCTCACCATTACCAATAACAGAGGCTACAACAAAACATGCTAACCTCTCACCATTAACCTCAAATAAAAGGTGACATTCTGTACTGTAACCTAATATAATAACCTAATTTGAAACATTCTATCTCAAATCCAAAATGCTGTCCAAACACATATGTTGTGGACTATGTGTGTCTGGTAAACACAGGTTGATCTGGTGAACAGTTATCACTTGTTGACCAACTTCAGGAATACTGACCTCAGAGTCTCCAGTTTACAGTGGGGATTCCCCAGTCCAGCAGAGAGCAGCTTCACTCCTGAATCCTTCAGGTCATTGTTACTCAGGTCCAGCTCTCTCAGGTGTGAGGGGTTTGACTCCAGAGCTGAGACCAGAGAAGCACAGCCTTCCTCTGTGACTCCACAGCCTGACAGCCTGACAAAGAGATCATCATGACTTCACAAACACACTGTTAATTTAACACCAGTAGTGTAGAAGGACAATGGCAGATGCATTTGGTTTATTCTCCCAAACAACATATAGATTTTATTTCACCTTTATAGGTAGGCAAGGTAGGCAAGTAGAGAACAAGTTCTCATTTACAATTGCGACCTGGCCAAGATAAAGCAAAGCAGTTCGACACATACAACAACACAGAGTTACACATGGAGTAAAACAAACATACAGTCAATAATACAATATAAACAAGTCTATATACGACGTGAGCAAATGAGGTGAGAAGGGAGGTAAAGGCAAAAAAGGCCATGGTGGCAAAGTAAATACAATATAGCAAGTAAAACACTGGAATGGTAGTTTTGCAATGGAAGAATGTGCAAAGTAGAAATAAAAATAATGCAAAGGAGCAAAATAAATAAATGAATTAAATACAGTTGAAAGAGGTAGTTGTTTGGGCCAAATTATAGGTGGGCTATGTACAGGTGCAGTAATCTGTGAGCTGCTCTGACAGTTGGTGCTTAAAGCTAGTGAGGGAGATAAGTGTTTCCAGTTTCAGAGATTTTTGTAGTTCGTTCCAGTCATTGGCAGCAGAGAACTGGAAGGAGAGGCGGCCAAAGAAAGAATTGGTTTTGGGGGGTGACTAGAGATATACCTGCTGGAGCGTGTGCTACAGGTGGGAGATGCTATGGTGACCAGCGAGCTGAGATAAGGGGGACTTTACCTAGCAGGGTCTTGTAGATGACATGGAGCCAGTGGGTTTGGCGACGGTATGAACCAGGCCAGCCAATCATTTGAGGTCGCAATGGTGGGTAGTAGTATGCGGCTGGTGATAAAACGGATTGCACTGTGATAGACTGCATCCAATTTGTTGAGTAGGGATTGGAGGCTATTTTGTAAATACAGCTGCACAGGTAATGGTTTTTACAATGGTATGTTTGGCAAAATGAGTGAAGGATGCTTTGTTGGCTGAAATAGGTGCACCCATCTAGATTTAACTTTGGATTGGAGATGTTTGATATGGGTCTGGAAGGAGAGTTTACAGTCTAACCAGACACCTAAGTATTTGTTGTTGGTATTCTAAGTCAGAGCCGTCATGAGTAGTGATGTTGGACAGGTGGGTAGGTGCAGGTAGCGATCGGTTTTGCATGCATTTAGTTTTACTTGTATTTAAGAGCAATTGGAGGCCACGGAAGGAGATTGTATGGCATTGAAGCTTGCCTGGAGGGTTGTTAACACAGTGTCCAAGAAAGGGAGGTATACAGACAGGCTAGTCTAGGGGTGGATCAGAGACTCACCAGCAGCAGATAATTATCAGAAAGAAAGGGTCCAGATTGTCCCTGTGGCACCCCCTGAGACTGTAGGGGTCCAGATTTTGCAGCTCTTTCAGAACATCAGCTGAACTCTTTGGGAGAAGGAAAAATGGGGAAGGCTTGGGCAATCTGTTGGGGGTGCAGTGCTGTTGACCGGGGATGTGGTGATTGCCAGGTGGAAAGCATGGCCAGCCGTGAAAAATGCTTATTGAAATTCTCAATTATGGTGGATTTATCAGTGGTGACAGTGTTTCCTGACCAGCTCTGAAACCAGTGCAGTGGGCAGCTGGGAGGAGGTGTTCTTATTCTCCATGGACTTTACAGTGTCCCAGAACTTTTTTGAGTTAGTGTTGCTGTTGGGGAAGCAAATTTCTGCTTGAAAAATTCTCCATGCTTTACCTGGCTTTTCTAACTGCCTGTGTATAATGGTTTCTAGCTTCCCTGAACAGCTGCATATCACGGGGCTGTTCGATGCTAATGCAGAACGCCATAGGATGTTTTTGTGTTGGTTAATGGCAGTCAGGTCTGGGGAGAACCAAGGGCTATATCTGTTCCTGGTTCTAAATTTCTTGAATGGGGCATGTTTATTTAAGATGGTTAGGAAGGCAGTTTTAAAAAATATCCAGGCATCCTCTACTGACGGGATGAGATCAATATCCTTCCAGGATACCCCGGCCAGGTCGATTAGAAAGGCCTGCTCGCTGAAGTGTTTCAGGGAGCGTTTTACAGTGATGAGTGGAGGTCGTTTGACCGCTGACCCATTACGGATGCAGGCAATGAGGCAGTGATCGCTGAGATCTTGGTTGAAGACAGCAGAGGTGTATTTAGAGGGCAAGTTGGTTAGGATGATATCTATGAGGATGCCCGTGTTTAAGACTTTGGGGAGGTACCTGGTAGGTTCATTGATAATTTGTGTGAGATTGAGGGCATCAAGTTTAGATTGTAGGATGGCTGGGGTGTTAAGCATGTTCCAGTTTAGGTCACCTAGCAGCACGAGCTCTGAAGATAGCTGGGGGGCAATCAGTTCACATATGGTGTCCAGAGCACAGCTGGGGGCAGAGGGTGGTCTATAGCAGGCGGCAACGGTGACAGACTTGTTTTTAGAGAGGTGGATTTTTAAGTTCAAATTGTTTGGGTACAAACCTGGATAGTAGGACAGAACTCTGCAGGCTATCTTTGCAGTAGATTGCAACACCGCCCCCTTTGGCAGTTCTATCTTGTCTGAAAATGTTGTAGTTTGGAATTAAAATTTCAGAATTTTTGGTGGTCTTCCTAAGCCAGGATTCAGACACAGCTAGAACATCCGGGTTGGCAGAGTGTGCTAAAGCAGTGAATAGAACAAACTTAGGGAGGAGGCTTCTAATGTTAACATGCATGAAACCAAGGCTACTACGGTTACAGAAGTCGTCAAAAGAGAGCGCCTGGGGAATAGGAGTGGAGCTAGGCACTGCAGGGCCTGGATTCACCTCTACATTGCCAGAGGAACATAGGAGGAGTAGAATAAGGGTGCGGCTAAAAGCAATAAGAATTGGTCGTCTGGAACGTCTGGAACAGAGAGTAAAAGGAGGTTTCTGGGGGCGATAAAATAGCATCAAGGTATAATGTACAGACAAAGGTATGGTAGGATGTGAATACAGTGGAGGTAAACCTAGGTAATGAGTGATGAAGAGAGAGATATTGTCTCTAGAAACATCATTGAAACCAG
>NW_024607532.1:0-29134 GCF_018296145.1 Oncorhynchus tshawytscha | reverse complement strand
ATGGTACCATATAGCACACTGTAGATGGTACCATATAGCACACTGTAGATGGTAGATGATGGATGGTACCATATAGCACACTGTAAATGATACCATATAACACACTGTAGATGGATGGTACCATATAACACACTGTAGATGGTACCATATAACACACTGTAGATGGTACCATATAGCACACTGTAGATGGTACCATATAACACACTGTAGATGGTACCATATAACACACTGTAGATGGTACCATATAACACACTGTAGATGGTACCATATAACACACTGTAGATGGATGGTACCATATAACACACTGTAGATGGTACCATATAGCACACTGTAGATGGTACCATATAACTGTAGATGGTACCATATAACACACTGTAGATGGATGGTACCATATAACACACTGTAGATGGTACCATATAGCACACTGTAGATGGATGGTACCATATAACACACTGTAGATGGATGGTACCATATAACACACTGTAGATGGATGGTACCATATAGCACACTGTAGATGGTACCATATAACACACTGTAGATGGTACCATATAGCACACTGTAGATGGATGGTACCATATAACACACTGTAGATGGTACCATATAACACACTGTAGATGGATGGTACCATATAACACACTGTAGATGGATACCATATAACACACTGTAGATGGATACCATATAACACACTGTAGATGGTACCATATAACACACTGTAGATGGTACCATATAACACACTGTAGATGGATACCATATAACACACTGTAGATGGATGGTACCATATAACACACTGTAGATGGTTGGTACCATATAACACACTGTAGATGGTACCATATAGACACTGTAGATGGTACCATATAGCACACTGTAGATGGATGGTACCATATAACACACTGTAGATGGTTGGTACCATATAACACACTGTAGATGGTACCATATAACACACTGTAGATGGTACCATATAACACACTGTAGATGGTACCATATAACACACTGTAGATGGTACCATATAGCACACTGTAGATGGTACCATATAACACACTGTAGATGGTACCATACCATATAACACACTGTAGATGGTACCATATAGCACACTGTAGATGGTACCATATAACACACTGTAGATGGTACCATATAACATATAAATACACTGTAGATGGTACCATATAGCACACTGTAGATGGTACCATATAACACACTGTAGATGGTTGGTACCATATAACACACTGTAGATGGTACCATATAACACACTGTAGATGGTACCATATAACACACTGTAGATGGTACCATATAACACACTGTAGATGGATGGTACCATATAACACACTGTAGATGGTTGGTACCATATAGCACACTGTAGATGGATGGTACCATATAACACACTGTAGATGGTACCATATAACACACTGTAGATGGATGGTACCATATAACACACTGTAGATGGTTGGTACCATATAACACACTGTAGATGGATGGTACCATATAACACACTGTAGATGGATGGTACCATATAACACACTGTAGATGGATGGTACCATATAACACACTGTAGATGGTTGGTACCATATAACACACTGTAGATGGTACCATATAACACACTGTAGATGGATGGTACCATATAACACACTGTAGATGGATGGTACCATATAACACACTGTAGATGGATGGTACCATATAACACACTGTAGATGGATGGTACCATATAACACACTGTAGATGATACCATATAACACACTGTAGATGGATGGTACCATATAACACACTGTAGATAGATGGTACCATATAACACACTGTAGATGGATGGTACCATATAACACACTGTAGATGGATGGTACCATATAACACACTGTAGATGGTTGGTACCATATAACACACTGTAGATGGTACCATATAGCACACTGTAGATGGATGGTACCATATAACACACTGTAGATGGATGGTACCATATAACACACTGTAGATGGTACCATATAACACACTGTAGATGGATGGTACCATATAACACACTGTAGATGGATGGTACCATATAACACACTGTAGATGGATGGTACCATATAACACACTGTAGATGGATGGTACCATATAGCACACTGTAGATGGTACCATATAACACACTGTAGATGGATGGTACCATATAGCACACTGTAGATGGATGGTACCATATAGCACACTGTAGATGGATGGTACCATATAACACACTGTAGATGGTACCATATAACACACACTGTAGATGGTACCATATAGCACACTGTAGATGGTACCATATAACACACTGTAGATGGATGGTACCATATAACACTGTAGATGGATGGTACCATATAGCACACTGTAGATGGATGGTACCATATAACACACTGTAGATGGTACCATATAGCACACTGTAGATGGTACCATATAACACACTGTAGATGGTACCATATAACACACTGTAGATGGATGGTACCATATAACACACTGTAGATGGTACCATATAACACACTGTAGATGGATGGTACCATATAACACACTGTAGATGGATGGTACCATATAACACACTGTAGATGGTACCATATAGCACACTGTAGATGGTACCATATAACACACTGTAGATGGATGGTACCATATAACACACTGTAGATGGTACCATATAGCACACTGTAGATGGTACCACATAACACACTGTAGATGGATGGTACCATATAACACACTGTAGATGGTACCATATAACACACTGTAGATGGTACCATATAACACACTGGATGGTACCATATAGCACACTGTAGATGGTACCATATAACACACTGTAGATGGTACCATATAACACACTGTAGATGGTACCATATAACACACTGTAGATGGATGGTACCATATAACACACTGTAGATGGATGGTACCATATAGCACACTGTAGATGGTACCATATAGCACACTGTAGATGGTACCATATAACACACTGTAGATGGTACCATATAACACACTGTAGATGGATGGTACCATATAACACACTGTAGATGGTACCATATAGCACACTGTAGATGGTACCATATAGCACACTGTAGATGGTACCATATAGCACACTGTAGATGGTACCATATAACACACTGTAGATGGATGGTACCATATAACACACTGTAGATGGTACCATATAGCACACTGTAGATGGTACCATATAGCACACTGTAGATGGTACCATATAACACACTGTAGATGGTACCATATAACACACTGTAGATGGTACCATATAACACACTGTAGATGGTACCATATAGCACACTGTAGATGGTACCATATAACACACTGTAGATGGATGGTACCATATAACACACTGTAGATGGTACCATATAACACACTGTAGATGGTACCATATAGCACACTGTAGATGGTACCACATAACACACTGTAGATGGATGGTACCATATAACACACTGTAGATGGTACCATATAGCACACTGTAGATGGTACCATATAGCACACTGTAGATGGTACCATATAGCACACTGTAGATGGTACCATATAACACACTGTAGATGGATGGTACCATATAACACACTGTAGATGGTACCATATAGCACACTGTAGATGGTACCATATAACACACTGTAGATGGATGGTACCATATAACACACTGTAGATGGTACCATATAGCACACACTGTAGATGGTACCATATAACACACTGTAGATGGATGGTACCACATAACACACTGTAGATGGATGGTACCATATAACACACTGTAGATGGTACCATATAGCACACTGTAGATGGTACCATATAACACACTGTAGATGGATGGTACCATATAGCACACTGTAGATGGTACCATATAACACACTGTAGATGGTACCATATAACACACTGTAGATGGATGGTACCATATAACACACTGTAGATGGTACCATATAGCACACTGTAGATGGTACCATATAGCACACTGTAGATGGATGGTACCATATAACACACTGTAGATGGTACCATATAACACACTGTAGATGGTACCATATAACACACTGTAGATGGATGGTACCATATAACACACTGTAGATGGTACCATATAACACACTGTAGATGGTACCATATAACACACTGTAGATGGTACCATATAACACACTGTAGATGGTACCATATAACACACTGTAGATGGTACCATATAACACACTGTAGATGGATGGTACCATATAACACACTGTAGATGGTACCATATAACACACTGTAGATGGTACCATATAACACACTGTAGATGGTACCATATAACACACTGTAGATGGATGGTACCATATAACACACTGTAGATGGTACCATATAACACACTGTAGATGGATGGTACCATATAACACACTGTTGATGGTACCATATAACACACTGTAGATGGATGGTACCATATAACACACTGTTGATGGTACCATACAACACACTGTAGATGGTACCATATAACACACTGTAGATGGTTGGTACCAAATAGCACACAGTAGATGGTTGGTACCATATAACACACTGTTGATGGTACCATATAACACACTGTAGATGGTGGTACCATATAACACACTGTAGATGGATGGTACCATATAACACACTGTAGATGGTACCATATAACACACTGTAGATGGTACCATATAACACACTGATGGATGGTACCATATAACACACTGTAGATGGATGGTACCATATAACACACTGTAGATGGTACCATATAACACACTGTAGATGGATGGTACCATATAACACACTGTTGATGGTACCATATAACACACTGTAGATGGATGGTACCATATAACACACTGTAGATGGTACCATATAACACACTGTAGATGGTACCATATAACACACTGTAGATGGTTGGTACCAAATAGCACACAGTAGATGGTTGGTACCATATAGCACACTGTAGATGGATGGTACCATATAACACACTGTAGATGGATGGTACCATATAACACACTGTAGATGGATGGTACCATATAGCACACTGTAGATGGATGGTACCATATAGCACACTGTAGATGGTTGGTACCATATAACACACTGTAGATGGTGGTACCATATAGCACACTGTAGATGGATGGTACCATATAGCACACTGTAGATGGATGGTACCATATAGCACACTGTAGATGGTACCATATAGCACACTGTAGATGGTACCATATAGCACACTGTAGATGGTACCATATAACACACTGTAGATGGATGGTACCATATAGCACACTGTAGATGGTACCATATAACACACTGTAGATGGATGGTACCACATAACACACTGTAGATGGTACCATATAACACACTGTAGATGGATGGTACCATATAGCACACTGTAGATGGTACCATATAACACACTGTAGATGGATGGTACCATATAGCACACTGTAGATGGTACCATATAGCACACTGTAGATGGATGGTACCATATAACACACTGTAGATGGATGGTACCATATAACACACTGTAGATGGATGGTACCATATAACACACTGTAGATGGTACCATATAGCACACTGTAGATGGTACCATATAACACACTGTAGATGGATGGTACCATATAGCACACTGTAGATGGTACCATATAACACACTGTAGATGGATGGTACCATATAGCACACTGTAGATGGTACCATATAGCACACTGTAGATGGATGGTACCATATAGCACACTGTAGATGGATGGTACCATATAGCACACTGTAGATGGATGGTACCATATAGCACACTGTAGATGGATGGTACCATATAGCACACTGTAGATGGTACCATATAGCACACTGTAGATGGTACCATATAACACACTGTAGATGGATGGTACCATATAACACACTGTAGATGGATGGTACCATATAACACACTGTAGATGGTACCATATAACACACTGTAGATGGATGGTACCATATAGCACACTGTAGATGGTACCATATAACACACTGTAGATGGATGGTACCATATAACACACTGTAGATGGTACCATATAACACACTGTAGATGGTACCATATAACACACTGTAGATGGTACCATATAGCACACAGTAGATGGTTGGTACCATATAACACACTGTAGATGGTACCATATAACACACTGTAGATGGTACCATATAGCACACTGTAGATGGATGGTACCATATAACACACTGTAGATGGATGGTACCATATAACACACTGTAGATGGTACCATATAGCACACTGTAGATGGTACCATATAACACACTGTAGATGGTACCATATAACACACTGTAGATGGTACCATATAACACACTGTAGATGGTACCATATAACACACTGTAGATGGTACCATATAACACACTGTAGATGGTACCATATAGCACACTGTAGATGGTACCATATAACACACTGTAGATGGTACCATATAACACACTGTAGATGGTACCATATAGCACACTGTAGATGGTACCATATAACACACTGTAGATGGTTGGTACCATATAACACACTGTAGATGGATGGTACCATATAGCACACTGTAGATGGTACCATATAACACACTGTAGATGGTACCATATAACACACTGTAGATGGTACCATATAACACACTGTAGATGGTACCATATAGCACACTGTAGATGGTACCCATATAACACACTGTAGATGGATGGTACCATATAACACACTGTAGATGGTACCATATAGCACACTGTAGATGGTACCATATAGCACACTGTAGATGGTACCATATAGCACACTGTAGATGGTACCATATAGCACACTGTAGATGGTACCATATAACACACTGTAGATGGATGGTACCATATAACACACTGTAGATGGTACCATATAGCACACTGTAGATGGTACCATATAACACACTGTAGATGGATGGTACCATATAACACACTGTAGATGGTACCATATAGCACACTGTAGATGGATGGTACATATAACACACTGTAGATGGATGGTACCACAAACACACTGTAGATGGATGGTACCATATAACACACACGTAGATGGTACCATATAGCACACTGTAGATGGTACCATATAACACACTGTAGATGGATGGTACCATATAGCACACTGTAGATGGTACCATATAACACACTGTAGATGGTACCATATAACACACTGTAGATGGATGGTACCATGTAATTAGATGGACACTGTTGATGGTACCATATAGCACACTGTAGATGGTACCATATAGCACACTGTAGATGGATGGTACCATATTCACACTGTAGATGGTACCATATAACACACTGTAGATGGTACCATATAACACACTTGTAGATGGTACCATATAACACACTGTAGATGGTTACAAATTTAACACACTGTTGATTTTCAAAGTGTACCATATAACACACTGTAGATGGTACCATATAACACACTGTAGATGGATGGTACCATATAACACATTTAGATGGTACCAATAACACACTTAGATGGTACCATATAACACACTGACAGATGGTACCATTAGATGGGTTAACTGCTTTGTTCGGGGCAGAATGACAGATTTTTACCTTGTCAGCTCAGAGATTTGATCTTGCAGGCTTTCGGTTGCTAGTCCAATGCTCTAACCACTAGGCTACCTGCCGCCCCAGGTTAGGGTTAGGGGAAGGGTTAGCTAAAAGCATTAAGGTAAGTATGTAGTTGCAATGTAGTTGCAATGTGAGTTATGCGCCGATCCAACCACTCTACTTTTGTTTTTGCCTTAACTAACCATGTCTTAAGTCACCATACCAAACTTAACATATCATTCTTTATAGTGTCCTGGATTTGCATTTACTATCTTACTTCTAGTCTATGAGACCAGGCTGGAATTTGGTGAGATGTTTTTGAGAACAACCAGACTGTGTAATACAGTAAGTGTGTAGTCATGGTGACATCCCTCGGTCATATGAGGTCAACTGAATCTTGTGTACAGTGTTTGTGTCCTGATGTGCCCTCGTGTGACCACATGCGACCAATTGAAATTCGACCCTGCCGCTGTTCGCCCACCAGCCAACTCTTACGAGGAACATTCAGGAAGAGATACAACAATAATACCGTTTCACTCTTTTGTATTTTGTCATGAAGCCACCCGATGATTCCTAACATCAATACACAGAGGTTATTTGGATTGGGAGGCAGGGGGGAGCTGGGGAGTCTGTTTGGGGTGGGGTAAGAGGTGGGTGCAGGTGGTGGTCAATGGGCATGTGGGCTAAAAAGTCTGAACAATGGGTCAGTAAACCCCAGTGATGATTCAGGGGGATTTGCCAATAAGGATCCACAGCAATGTCAGTGGAGGGTATTGTGCTGAGGTGGCAGCCTGATGAGCCTGTGCCAGCAGCCTGGTCTCATAGACTAGACGTAACATAGTCAATGTAAATCTGGACCGTTAGTATGATATGTTACGTTTGGTATGGTTACATAATACAGATGGTTACTTAATTTACTGCCGTGGGCGACATCTGGGTCACACAGACTGTTTCTTGGTCGTCTTAAACAAATCGACTTTGAAGCAAAAGTATCCACTTCACACACATGGTTATGGACTTAAAAAAAGAAGACACCTGTACCATGTCACATATAGAGTTGAAATGTTTTACATTTTGAGTTTGAGTTCCAATATTACACTTTATATACACCACAGAAGACTGAAATAATAATAATAATGTTTGACATAGAAACACAGAAACACAGGATCTTTGTCTGTTCATTAATTATGAAAAATGTTAATAACATTCCACCCCTGAGACAACTGGGTCATTTGACTGCAGGAAAGGGCTACGGCAAAAACAAAAGTAGCATGCGTGGTTGGTTGGGGTGTACAGATAGGCGTATAACATGAACATCTAGCAACCCAAAGGTTGCGAGTTCAAATCTCCTCATGGATAGCTAACCCTTATCCCTTTTAGCTAACCCGAACTCTAACCCTTTTACCTAACTTTTACCAAACTTAAACCTAACATTAACCCTTAACCCTGACCCCTAACCTAGCTAATGTTAGCCACCTTGCTAGAATTCGTAACATATTATACATTTAGCAAATTTGTAACTTCTTGTACATTTTGAGAATTCGTAACATATTCTACGTTCTGCACATTTGTAACATCTAATACGAATTGTAATTCATAACACATCATACGAAATGAATGATGGACATCGATAAGTGAATACATACCATACAAAACATAACATATCACACTAAATGGAGCATCTCGGATTTACATACAGAATAATACAAAATGCTCTGAGACCAGGTTGGTGCCAGGGATGGCTGAAATCCCACAGTGTTTTATACACAGAGGTGGCTGACAATGCAAAAACCAGGCATGGGTCTGGTGGGCCTGGGCCTGCACAGCCCAATGTATTGTACCACATGCCAGCTCTGACACTACTACCACTACCCAGCCTGCATAGGGCCTGCTACCCAGCATGCAATGCACAGTACCGTATCCAGCATCATAATATAATATGACAGGAATGGTAAAATGGATTCCTGCAAGTAGCTACTTTATAGAAGTGTTTTTAGACATCTATAAATAGTATATAAAAGCATTGATTCTCACCCCATCTTCTAGTCCACACCAACATATCAATGGTGAGTCACTGTTATTTAGGGGACCTGTAACTCATGGATAGATGATTGTCTGTGATGTGTAAGTGTTGATCATGTCTGGGATTTTCTGCGTTGTTTCATTTCCCTACGTGCACCATAAATGCATTTGTAGCTATTTATTTGTTTTCTGTAGTCTTTGTGTATTCAGAGTGACAATAACAACAACAATAACAACAGTTTCATGAAAGGATTCCCTACATCTTACTTCAGTCTAATTGACCTGTATTATAAACCTATAGGTGTTCATTTCATTGTTTTCCTGTAAGTGCATCCTCTCACTCAATCCCTTTAAATCTCTTTCATAAATCTCTTTGTATACTTGTACAGTATGGGTACCCTCCAGCAGAGGGAATCATTCTCAAGTGTCATAGGGTCGGATTCATGCACACCTGCCATAGCAAAGTCTTTGCAATGTCTTTGCACATAACTAATACCTTGTGCCGTGCTAAAAGCATTCGTCTGTGATCCTTGCTATTTTTACTCTACCCAAAGCCATTCAATTGTATCTAACTTGATGGAAAAGGTATATGCAACAGAAATGGACAAATACCAATATTTATGAAATCAAAAAAGATTAGGTACTTGTATTATTATTATGATTATTATTATTATTGTTGAAATCAAATGTGCTGAATTGACCATTAAATCTGATAAGGACTGCAGTTACCAACATTGACCAGCAGAGGGGAGTGTCACTTTCATGTCTGTCTAGCAGTCAGACATGGACCACGGTGTGGGTGTTACATTTGGCAGCTGCAGAGAGAGGATAAAAGAGTTAGTGCCACCATGAATCCTCTCTGTGAGTCACAAACTGTTGCCCTATTCCATACATAGTGCACTACTTTTGACCAGAGCTCTATGGGCCCTGGTTAAAAGTAGTGCACCACATAGGAAAAAGGGTGGCATTTGGGAAGCACACTCACTCTGTTCTTTGCTGTCTCCTCTCAGATTAAAGGCCCTTTGAGTCTTGCTCTGAAGTACCTGTACCTGGCCCTGTGAACCCACTGCAGCACAGCTTCAAAAGCATATTCATCACTCTTTTCTAGCTACACTGAGTGTACAACATTAGGAACACCTTCCTAATATTGAGTTGCACCCCCTTTTGCCCTCAGAAGAAGTCTCAATTCATCAGGGCATGGAGTCTACAATGTGTCAAAAGCGTTCCACAGTGATGCTGGCCCATGTTAAATCCAACGCTTCCCACAGTTGTGCCAAGTTGGCTGGATGTCCTTAGGGTGGTGGACCATTCTTGATACACACGGGAAACAGTTGAGCATGAAAAACCCAGCAGCGTTGCAATTCTTGACACATTCAAACCGGAGAGCCTTGCACCTACTACCATACCCAAAGGCACCTACTACCATACCCCGTTCAAAGGCACTTAAATCCTCTGTCATACACATGTCTCAATTGTCTCAAGGCTTAAAAATCTTTCTTTAACCTGCCTCCTCCACTTCATCTACACTGAGAGAGATTTAACAGGTGACATCAAAAGGATCATATCTTTCACCTGGATTCACCTGATCAGTCTATGTCATGGAAAGAGCAGGTTTTCCTAAAGTTTTGTACACTTAGTGTATGTGGGTTCTATGCCGAATTCTCTAAACCAATATGTAAAGTCTCAGTACCATTTCAGGCACAATATCTGGTACAAAATGTAGAGGGAATGGTACGATGTTAGGGTAAAATCATTAGGACACATGGAGGTTTACAATGCTGTAATAACCTATGACAGATTACAGTGAAAAGATCAATTATTATTTTGTCACGGGAAGACTTGAGAAGTGTGTTGAGTAGTAGTAGAAGTGTGTTGAGTAGTAGTAGAAGTGTGTTGAGTAGTAGAAGAAGTGTGTTGAGTAGTAGTAGAAGTGTGTTGAGTAGTAGTAGAAGTGTGTTGAGTAGTAGAAGAAGTGTGTTGAGTAGTAGTAGAAGTGTGCTGAGTAGTAGTAGAAGTGTGCTGAGTAGTAGTAGAAGTGTGTTGAGTAGTAGTAGAAGTGTGTTGAGTAGTAGTAGAAGTGTGCTGAGTAGTAGTAGAAGTGTGTTGAGTAGTAGAAGAAGTGTGTTGAGTAGTAGAAGAAGTGTGTTGAGTAGTAGTAGAAGTGTGTTGAGTTGTAGTAGAAGTGTGTTGAGTAGCAGTAGAAGTGTGTTGAGTAGTAGTAGAAGTGTGTTGAGTAGTAGTAGAAGTGTGCTGAGTAGTAGTAGAAGTGTGCTGAGTAGTAGTAGAAGTGTGCTGAGTAGTAGTAGAAGTGTGTTGAGTAGTAGTAGAAGTGTGTTGAGTAGTAGTAGAAGTGTGTTGAGTAGTAGTAGAAGTGTGTTGGGTAGTAGAAGTGTGCTGAGTAGGATAAGAAGTGTGCTGAGTAGTAGAAGTGTGTTGAGTAGTAGAAGAGTGTTGAGTAGTAGAAGTGTGCTGAGTAGTAGTAGAAGTGTGCTGAGTAGTAGTAGAAGTGTGTTGAGTAGTAGAAGTGTGTTGAGTAGTAGTAGAAGTGTGTTGAGTAGTAGAAGTGTGTTCAGTAGTAGAAGAAGTGTGTTGAGTAGAAGAAGTGTGTTGAGTAGAAGAAGTGTGTTGAGTAGTAGTAGAAGTGTGTTGAGTAGTGGAAGTGTGTTGAGTAGTAGTAAGTGTGTTGAGTAGTAGTAGAAGTGTGTTGAGTAGGATAAGAAGTGTGCTGAGTAGTAGAAGTGTGTTGAGTAGTAGAAGAAGTGTGTTGAGTAGTAGAAGTGTGTTGAGTAGTAGAAGTGTGTTGAGTAGTAGAAGTGTGTTGAGTAGTAGAAGTGTGTTGAGTAGTAGAAGAAGTGTGTTGAGTAGTAGAAGTGTGTTGAGTAGTAGAAGTGTGTTGAGTCATAGAAGAAGTGTGTTGAGTAGTAGAAGTGTGTTGAGTAGTAGAAGAAGTGTGCTGAGTAGTAGAAGTGTGTTGAGTAGTAGAAGAAGTGTGTTGAGTAGTAGAAGTGTGTTGAGTAGTAGAAGTGTGTTGAGTAGTAGAAGAGGTGTGTTGAGTAGTAGAAGTGTGTTGAGTAGTAGAAGAAGTGTGTTGAGTAGTAGAAGTGTGTTGAGTAGTAGAAGTGTGTTGAGTAGTAGAAGTGTGTTGAGTAGTAGAAGTGTGTCGAGTAGAAGAAGTGTGTTGAGTAGTAGAAGTGTGTTGAGTAGTAGAAGTGTGTTGAGTAGTAGAAGTGTGTTGAGTAGTAGAAGTGTGTTGAGTAGTAGAAGTGTGTTGAGTAGTAGAAGTGTGTTGAGTAGTAGAAGTGTGTTGAGTCATAGAAGAAGTGTGTTGAGTAGTAGAAGAAGTGTGTTGAGTCACAGACGCATGGATATTGGCTACAATGTCCAACGCTGGTCCGACCAAGCTGACTCCACACTCCAAGACTGCTTCCATCACGTGGACTGGGAGATGTTTCGTATTGCGTCAGAGAACAACATTGACGAATACGCTGATTCGGTGTGCGAGTTCATTAGAACGTGCGTTGAAGATCTCGTTCCCATAGCAACGATTAAAACATTCCCTAACCAGAAACCTTGGATTGATGGCAGCATTCGTGTGAAACTGAAGGCACGAACCACTGCTTTTAATCAGGGCAAGGTGTCTGGTAACATGACTGAATACAAACAGTGCAGCTATTCCCTCCGCAAGGCTATCAAACAAGCTAAGCGCCAGTACAGAGACAAAGTAGAATCTCAATTCAACGGCACAGACACAAGAGGCATGTGGCAGGGTCTGAGTCAATCACGGACTACAGGAAGAAACCCAGCCCAGTCACGGACCAGGATGTCTTGCTCCCAGGCAGACTAAATAACTTTTTGCCCGCTTTGAGGACAATACAGTGCCACTGACACGGCCTGCAACGAAAACATGCGGTCTCTCCTTCACTGCAGCCGAAGTGAGTAAGACATTTAAACGTGTTAACCCTCGCAAGGCTGCAGGCCCAGACGGCATCCCCAGCCGCGCCCTCAGAGCATGCGCAGACCAGCTGGCCGGTGTGTTTACGGACATATTCAATCAATCCCTATACCAGTCTGCTGTTCCCACATGCTTCAAGAGGGCCACCATTGTTCCTGTTCCCAAGAAAGCTAAGGTAACTGAGCTAAACGACTACCGCCCCGTAGCACTCACATCCGTCATCATGAAGTGCTTTGAGAGACTAGTCAAGGACCATATCTCCTCCACCCTACCTGACACACTAGACCCACTCCAATTTGCTTACCGCCCAAATAGGTCCACAGACGATGCAATCTCAACCACACTGCACACTGCCCTAACCCATCTGGACAAGAGGAATACCTATGTGAGAATGCTGTTCATCGACTACAGCTCGGCATTCAACACCATAGTACCCTCCAAGCTCGTCATCAAGTCGAGACCCTGGGTCTCGACCCCCCCTGTGCAACTGGGTTCTGGACTTCCTGACGGGCCGCCCCAGGTGGTGAGGGTAGGCAACAACATCTCCTCCCCGCTGATCCTCAACACTGGGGCCCCACAAGGGTGCGTTCTGAGCCCTCTCCTGTACTCCCTGTTCACCCACGACTGCGTGGCCATGCACGCCTCCAACTCAATCATCAAGTTTGCGGACGACACAACAGTGGTAGGCTTGATTACCAACAACGAGTAGGGCCCTCGGAGTGTGGTGTCAGGAAAATAACCTCACACTCAACGTCAACAAAACTAAGGAGATGATTGTGGACTTCAGGAAACAGCAGAGGGAACACCCCCATCCACATCGATGGAACAGTAGTGGAGAGGGTAGCAAGTTTTAAGTTCCTCGGCATACACATCACAGACAAACTGAATTGGTCCACTCACACAGACAGCATCGTGAGGAAGGCGCAGCAGCGCCTCTTCAACCTCAGGAGGCTGAAGAAATTCGGCTTGTCACCAAAAGCACTCACAAACTTCTACAGATGCACAATCGAGAGCATCCTGGCGGGCTGTATCACCGCCTGGTATGGCAACTGCACCGCCCTCAACCGTAAGGCTCTCCAGAGGGTAGTGAGGTCTGCACAACGCATCACCGGGGGCAAACTACCTGCCCTCCAGGACACCTACACCACCCGATGCTACAGGAAGGCCATAAAGATCATCAAGGACATCAACCACCCGAGCCACTGCCTGTTCACCTCGCTGTCATCCAGAAGGCGAGGTCAGTACAGGTGCATCAAAGCTGGGACCGAGAGACTGAAAAACAGCTTCTATCTCAAGGCCATCAGACTGTTAAACAGCCACCACTAACATTGAGTGGCTACTGCCAACACACTGTCAATGACACTGACTCTACTCCAGCCACTTTAATAATGGGAATTGATGGGAAATGATGTAAATATATCACTAGCCACTTTAAACAATGCTACCTTATATAATGTTACTTACCCTACATTATTCATCTCATATGCATACGTAGATACTGTACTCTATATCATCGACTGCATCCTTATGTAATACATGTATCACTAGCCACTTTAACTATGCCACTTGGTTTACATACTCATCTCATATGTATATACTGTACTCGATATCATCTACTGTATCTTGCCTATGCTGCTCTGTACCATCACTCATTCATATATCCTTATGTACATATTCTTTATCCCCTTACACTGTGTATAAGACAGTAGTTTTTTTGGAATTGTTAGTTAGATTACTTGTTCGTTATTACTGCATTGTCGGAACTAGAAGCACAAGCATTTCGCTACACTCGCATTAACATCTGCTAACCATGTGTATGTGACAAATAAATTTTGATTTGATTTGATTTGATTTACAATTGGGTTTTCTATCATCATACTCGTCTCATCTTAAATAGGCAGTCAGCAGTTGAAACAATAACAAAGCATTCTGCCCGCCCCCGTTTCAGTAAAAAGCTAAAGGGACGGGGCTGGAGAAATGTAACCACTCTCAAATTCATAGACAGAGTTATGGATGCAGAGACTGACTATTCATGATATCAAAATTATAGTTTTAACCATGTTGAGGCTATATAGTGTTTGTTTACATTTACTTTGCTTACAAACATTGGAGTAAAATAAGCTTATATTCTGTGTTCTGACGGGGGACAACAGTTGAACTGAGCTCATGAGGCATTTTCTAAGTTATATTCTTCAAGAATCAATGAGTAAATATCATTCATTTATGATTCCAAGAATGGATGTAGCAACTGCAGATCAAATCAAATCAAAGTTGATTTGTCACGTGCGCCGAATACAACAGGTGTAGATGTTACAGTGAACTGCTGAATACAACAGGTGTAGACCTTGTGTTTACTTACAGGCTCTAACCAACAGTGCAAAAAAGGTATTAGGTGAACAATAGGTAAGTAAAGAAATAAAACAACAGTAAAAAGACAGGCTATATACAGTAGCGAGGCTATAAAAGTAGTGAGGATACATACAGACACCGGTTAGTCAGGCTGATTGAGGTAGTATGTACATGTAGATATGGTTAAAGTGACTATGCATATATGATGAACAGAGGGTTTGTGGGGGGGCTCACAATGCAAATAGTCCGGGTAGCCATTTGGTTACCTGTTCAGGAGTCTTATGGCTTGGAGCACAATTGGTTGGGCGCCCGTAAAACTGCTGCCATTTCTTCCCGGCGCCACTTTATACCCCAGATTGCCCCGTTAATGTTTATTATCACCGAAGACGTGTAAGATGTTCAGAAGTCTGACTCTGGTCTGAGCTCATTCCAAGCTTTAATAAAAACAGGTGATTACGAGACAGAGCAGCGTATGGGGTTTCTCTTTTCTTTCAACTTATCTCTTCACTGGTGAAAATAACGTGGTATTTTGGGTCTTAGTGCTCATATTCACCGACAGGCATTGTAGGAAGGCCCAAAATACATCTGATGTTTTATATAAGTAGGACAGTATGATTGGAGCTTGTCCTGAGGGAGGCAGGAACAGAGAAGCTTTAGCAGCATGGATCCTCATACATGAAGCCTAGTGACGACTCTGTTACATAAAACCTTCCTCCCACTCCATCTGAGACTGGACTGACACACACTCCAGTGCTGCTGCTGTTAATGTTGTGTAATCCTGTGAGAAACATAGAGCAAACTATATGTTCTGTATTATGTCACAGCTATAGTGTTGTTAGCCTGGTTACCTCATGTTTTGTCATCTTGCACTTTTGGCGTCATTTTACACAACACGGTTTGGGTCAATTTTGTTCCCAATTCACGAAGTGGATTGAAATCAAATGCATGAATTGAAAAATCCCCATAGAAAACAACAGTAAATGTTCAATTCACCCGACTGAAGCCATGTTGCGCAATATCACTTCATGTCCTCATGTTATGTTTGTGGTGTGGGAATGTTACTTTGTTGTGATATTGTTAGCTAATTAGACTAGTGGCAGAGAGAGAGAGGGGCAGAGGGGGTAGAGACAGAAGGCGGTAGAGAGACAGAGGAGGGGCAGAGGGAGAGAGAGAGACAGAGGGAGAGAGAGGGGGAGATGGAGGGAGGGAGAGAGAGAGAAACAGAGAGAGCGAGAGAGGTGGGGGCAGAGGGAGAGAGAGAAAGAAAGAGGGTGTAGAGACAGGGAGAGAGAGAGGGGGAGAGAAAGAGGGGGAGAGAGAGAGAGAGAGAGAGAGGAGAGGGAGGGAGGGGGGAGATGGAGGGAGGGAGAGAGAGAGAAAGAGAGAGAGCGAGAGAGGTGGGGGGGAGAAGAGGGAGAGAGAGAAAGAAAGAGGGTGTAGAGACAGGGAGAGAGAGAGGGGGAGAAACAGAGAAGGGGGGGGAGAGAGAGAGAGAAAGAGAGGAGAGAGGGAGGGAGGGAGGGAGGGAGGGAGGGAGGGAGGGAGGGGGAGGGAGGGAGGAGGGAGAGGGAGAGAGAGAAAAAAGAGGGTGTAGAGACAGGGAGAGAGAGGGGGGGAGAGAAAGAGGGGGAGAGAGAGAGAGAGAGAGAGAGGGGGAGAGATGGAGGGAGGGGGGACAGAGTGAGTGAGTGAGTGAGTGAGTGAGTGAGTGAGTGAGTGAGTGAGTGAGTGAGTGAGTGAGTGAGTGAGTGAGTGAGTGAGTGGAGTAAGGGAGGGCTGCATGGGGAGGCAGGATTGTTCTGAGGAACAATGATCCTCTGTACTGTAGCCACTACAGCAGTGTTACAGAGAGAGTCAATGTCATAAGACAAGTTCTGTTGTTGTTCTACTGGATGTTTTTCATCCACTTCTGCCCCTGTGGCACTCTGCCAGTCCTCTGTTCATCTGTCTGTTACACCATGCTGTTCCTTGATAGAGAGGAACACTCTGCCAGTCCTCTGTTCATCTGTCTGTTACACCATGGTGTTCCTTGATAGAGAGCAACACTCTGCCAGCCAGTCCTCTGTTCATCTCTCTGTTACACCATGGTGTTCCTTGATAGAGAGGAACACTCTGCCAAACACACTTTAATCAGACCTCTGTTCATCTATCTTTTACACCATGTTTTTCATTGATAGAGAGTTAGAGATTCATCAGAGAAGATGAAAAACATTGATATTTCTAGTCCTCCTTGACAATGTCACTCCAATGAGCTGGACTCACATAGTATTTGTTTTCTTTAAAGTGTTTGGTTGAACGTTTGGTTGAGCCTGCCCTGGGTGCCAGAGGAGTGGGTTTTGCACTTTGGGGATTATTCTATTGGTTCCACTGTGCCTGGAAAGCTCAATCAAGGGCAGCTAAACTATTAGAAAGAAACGGTGCTGTTCTGTTTGCGAACTACAGATGTAGGATCTTAATTTGAGCAAGTTTACTACAGCAGGAAAATAATCCTGCAGCAACAGAACATTTGAATTATTATGTGGATTATAAATAATGGACATTTTTGTAGGGGTTGATCCATTTTATGTGAGGGAAAATCAAGTCAGAAATTTCAAAGTGGAAATCTCAAAATTCAGAAGCTTTTTTAAACCTCAAATACACTACAAGTTTAAAATGTCCTGCAACAGAGTGATCAAATTAAGATCCAATATCCTTATGTGACTCTTTCTGGCCTTGGACTGACCTCCCCCAGAGGTTATTGCCATTCAGCTGATTCCATATCATACTTTGATTATATCTTAAAAGAATCATATTCTTCTCGAATGTCAGCCTTTTATAAACTAATCTAATCCCCATACAGATTGTAAAATATTGTCATTCATAACGTGTTGTGCTTTGTGTGAGTGTGTGTGTGTGTGTGTGTGTGTGTGTGTGTGTGTGTGTGTGTGTGTGTGTGTGTGTGTGTGTGTGTGTGTGTGTGTGTGTGTGTGTGTGTGTGTGTTCAAGCGCTTGCGTGTGTGCATGCATTCTGCATGTGTGTGTGTGTGTGTGTGTGTGTGTGTGTGTGTGTGTGTGTGTGTAGCCCAGATGTAAACAAGAGCATTGGGTAATCAATGACAGAGAGATCTAACAATGCTGAGCTCAGCGGACAGTACGGAAATATTCAGTTAGTTTTATCTCTGTTATCTCACAGACCTAAGCTAATCAAGCACGTACTGCATGCTCAGCCTATAAACTGCAGTCTATAACTCAGTGATACAGTACCTGAATGAATGGTCCTTGTGCAGAGCAGAACATGCTAGTCAGCAACATGCTGGATCAGGAAACATACCAGCAAGGACTTGTCTTTTGGACTGGATTTCTTCAGCTATAACCAACAGTGTGATCTATCCCTCAATCAAGGCCAAGGGGATGCATTGAGGCTTAGTCTGATTCTGTATCTATGCTGACACTTTTGGTTACCGATATAGCTCCTAAATTACTTCCAGGTGTCTTAAAGAGGTGATCACATTATTCTGACTGAGGACAAAGCAGCTAGGGCACCTCACACCGTTCTCCATGGCCAATACGATTTCTGAGCTCCTTTCCTTGACCAATCAGAAGTCCTGTGAGGGTAGTGAGAGAGGCCAGAGGGAGTAATGATCTGGAGATGAGACTCAAGGTCACAGGGAGGTCACAGGGAGGATACTGGGAGGTGTCTGTGATAGAGCTACTGAGACAGCTCAGACATGTTTGTCTCAATAGCAACTAACTGGGGAGCTACACTGGGGCGTGGAGAAAACAGTAGCCGTTACAATGGGGTGTGGAGAAAACAGTAGCTGTTATACTGGGGTGTGGAGAAAACAGTAGCCGTTACAATGGGGCGTGGAGAAAACAGTAGCTGTTACAGAGGGGCGTGGAGAAAACTGAAGGTTTTTAACTGTTACAGTGGGGCGTGGAGAAAACAGTAGCTGTTACAGTGGGGTGTGGAGAAAACAGAAGGTTTTTAGCTGTTACAATGGGGCGTGGAGAAAACAGTAGCTGTTACAGTGGAGCGTGGAGAAAACTGAAGGTTTTTAACTGTTACAGTGGGGCGTGGAGAAAACAGTAGCTGTTACAGTGGGGCGTGGAGAAAACAGTAGCTGTTACAGTGGGGAGTGGAGAAAACAGTAGGTTTTTAGCTGTTACAGTGGGGCGTGGAGAAAACAGTAGCTGTTACAGAGGGGCGTGGAGAAAACAGTAGGTTTTTAGCTGTTACAGTGGGGCATGGAGAAAACAGTAGCTGTTACAGTGGGGCGTGGAGAAAACAGTAGGTTTTTAGCTGTTACAGTGGGGCATGGAGAAAACAGTAGCTGTTACAGTGGGGAAGAAAACAGTAGGTTTTTAGCTGTTACAGTGGGGCGTGGAGAAAACAGTAGCTGTTACAGTGGGGAGTGGAGAAAACAGTAGGTTTTTAGCTGTTACAGTGGGGCGTGGAGAAAACAGTAGCTGTTACAGTGGGGCATGGAGAAAACAGTAGCTGTTACAGTGGGGAGTGGAGAAAACAGTAGGTTTTTAGCTGTTACAGTGGGGCGTGGAGAAAACAGTAGCTGTTACAGTGGGGCGTGGAGAAAACAGAAGGTTTTTAGCTGTTACAGTGGATGAGTAACTTTTGCCTGCATGATCCAGTTGCGAGACACTTTATGAAGTGTTCTTGGGTGTGAGTCGCAATTTTAAGTTGAGCAGCGACAGACTCTCACCGAGCAGCACTGCTTGAGCCCAGGTTTCATTGGAATTAATAGGAAAGTCTGACGCACGCCAAAGGTCACTGTAGTGACTCACACCTGGATAGTCTTATCGACAGAAAATAAGAAAATAACATAGAAAACGTGGCTTTATACAGTTTGTGGTCATTTACATGAAGTACTATATGACTGAAATACGACTCCGTTTATTAGTTATTCGATACAAACTCCACCTGAACGCTGCTTTCAGTGTGACACAACAGTTCTAAAAGAGGTCTGCAATCAACGGCCATTCCCAGATGGGTCCTAATGCATTATGAGTGTGGTTGTGATGTTCTCCCATCGGTACAGTGCACTCTCCATTGGTGGAGTCTAACTTCTGTAGGAAGAAGAGGAGAACGGGTTCAGTCATACAAAAGAAAAGGAAAACTTTTTTGACATTTTCCAGTCAACATTTATATAACAAAATCGTTGCATAGAACTGTGAGTGGATCACATTTGCAAATACCTTCTCCCCCTACCCACCAGGTGAACCTGAGTGAGAGGGCCAAAGAGGAGGAAAAAGGCTTTTTGAGTGGTGGTGACAAACTCTTCTATAAAGTTCTTCTCTCTTCAAACTGGTCTCAGAGCATTTTATATTATGCTGTATGTAAATCTGAGACACTCCAGTTAGTGTGATATGTTATGTTTCGTATGGTATGTACGTATTCATTTGTATTCATTTGTGGATGTCCATTTCTTATGATATGTTACGAATTATAATTTGTGTGGTATGTAAAAAATTTGCTAATCATATAACATGTTACGAATTTGAAAAAAAATAATAATATGTTACGTTTTTCGAAATGTATGAAATGTTACGATTTTTTTTTTTTTACATTTATTTTTATTATTTAACCAGGTAGGCTAGTTGAGAACAAGTTCTCATTTGCAACTGCGACCTGGCCAAGATAAAGCATAGCAGTGTGAACAGACAACACAGAGTTACACATGGAGTAAACAATTAACAAGTCAATAACACAGTAGGAAAAAAAGAGAGTCTATATACATTGTGTGCAAAAGGCATGAGGAGGTGGGCGAATAATTACAATTTTGCAGATTAACACTGGAGTGATAAATGATCAGATGGTCATGTACAGGTAGAGATATTGGTGTGCAAAAGACAGTATGGGGATGAGGTAGGTAAAAATGGGTGGGCTATTTACCGATAGACTATGTACAGCGGCAGCGATCGGTTAGCTGCTCAGATAGCAGATGTTTGAAGTTGGTGAGGGAGATAAAAGTCTCCAACTTCAGCGATTTTTGCAATTCGTTCCAGTCACTGTCAGCAGAGAACTGGAACGAAAGGCGGCCAAATGAGGTGTTGGCTTTAGGGATGATCAGTGAGATACACCTGCTGGAGCGCGTGTTATGGGTGGGTGTTGCCATCGTGACCAGTGAACTGAGATAAGGCGGAGCTTTACCTAGCATGGACTTGTAGATGACCTGGAGCCAGTGGGTCTGGCGACGAATATGTAGCGAGGGCCAGCCGACTAGAGCATACAGGTCGCAGTGGTGGGTGGTATAAGGTGCTTTAGTGACAAAACGGATGGCACTGTGATAAACTGCATCCAGTTTGCTGAGTAGAGTGTTGGAAGCAATTTTGTAGATGACATCGCCGAAGTCGAGGATCGGTAGGATAGTCAGTTTTACTAGGGTAAGTTTGGCGGCGTGAGTGAAGGAGGCTTTGTTGCGGAATAGAAAGACAACTCTAGATTTGATTTTCGATTGGAGATGTTTGATATGAGTCTGGAAGGAGAGTTTACAGTCTAGCCAGACACCTAGGTACTTATAAATGTCCACATATTCAAGGTCGGAACCATCCAGGGTGGTGATGCTAGTCAGGCGTGCGGGTACAGGCAGCGAACGGTTGAAAAGCATGCATTTGGTTTTACTAGCGTTTAAGAGCAGTTGGAGGCCATGGAAGGAGTGTTGTATTCTAGCTAGGTGGCTAACATTAGCTAGCTCGCTAATGTTGGCTAGGCTAGGGGTTAGGGTTAAATTTAAAGGGTTAAGGTTAGGGTTAAGGGAAGGGTTAGCTAAAAGTGTTAAGGTTAGGGGAAGAGTTAGCTAACATGCTAAGCATTTGCAAAGTAGCTAAAAAGTAGTAAATAGTTTAAATGTTGCAAATTAACTCAAATGTTAAAGTGTCTCTGATTAGATTAGAATTCGCAACCTTTGGGTTGCTAGATATTTGAGTTATATGCCCACCCATCCACCTCCCTTTTGTTTTTGCATTAAGTAGCCATCTGTCTTACAGTGTGTAACCGTACCAAACGTGACATATCATTCTAAATGGAGAGGCTCTGATTTACGTACAGAATAATATGAAATGCTCAGAGACAAGGTTGCTCTGTTGCAATGTCAGTGCCTTATCTTTGCAGCTACAATGGGGTCTGCGACAAGAGTCACATTTCACAGGTCAAAAGTGTAACTCTGTGTTCTCTGTGCAAAGGGTCATGAAGCCATCACACAGTAGTACAAAGCAACCCCTTGAGCTAAACTGTAGATATCCAAAGTAATCCATTTCAAATAAATCTATTATTAAGGTCATTATCCACAGTGTTTTTTCTCTACTGGCCCATCCAGCCTCTAAAACAGGCCTGCTGTATGTGTAGTGGTGTGTATGTGTATTATGTATGCAGTGAAATTAATGGCCTCATTGAGAACTCTGAAAGATTTTCTGATCTAATCTATTTGAATCTCCGTTGATTTCTTCACTGTGTTGCGGGAGGGATAGGAGACAAGTGCAGGGGAGAGGAGGGGGTTGAGCTCTGTGCAGTGGGCACCATCACGCCCCAGTTAGCGCCACTCTCACCATGCATGCGGGAAGAGTGATCGCTGGGCACATCTCTCTGGCAGCTGGCCTATTTTAAGAGCAGCGTCTCGCCCCATCGACCAGCGTTAAGGCTGGGACACTGAACACGGGAGCCGGGGTGCGAATCCCAGATACCACCACAAAAACATGTCCGTAACAGTTAGCTAACAGTAGTAGTAGTAGGACACATTCTTAAAGTGAAAACACTCCAAAGTTGGTCCAATCCAGAGTTGATCCACTCCTGAGTAGATCCAATCCAGAGTAGATCCACTCCTGAGTAGATCCAATCCAGAGTAGATCCACTCCTGAGTAGATCCAATCCAGAGTAGATCCAATCCAGAGTAGATCCAATCCAGAGTAGATCCACTCCAGAGTAGATCCAATCCAGAGTAGATCCACTCCAGAGTAGATCCAATCCAGAGTTGATCCACTCCTGAGTAGATCCACTCCAGAGTAGATCCACTCCAGAGTAGATCCACTCCAGAGTAGATCCACTCCTGAGTAGATCCACTCCTGAGTAGATCCACTAAAGAGTAGATCCACTCCAGAGTAGATCCACTCCAGAGTAGATCCACTCCAGAGTAGATCCAATCCACAGTAAATCCACTCCAGAGTAAATCCACTCCAGAGTAGATCCAATCCACAGTAGATCCACTCCTGAGTAGATCCAATCCACAGTAGATCCAATCCACAGTAGATCCAGAGTTAGATATGATTCTCATACTATCAGCCAGGTCACCTGTGATGCAAGTCAGTATTGGATGTCCATCCATGTCTAAGGACGTTGGGAGATGACGTGGAAACCGGCCACTAGGGGCAACAGTGAGCCTGTTACTTTGAAGTAGATTTCGGTTTTGCCAGGGCATGTGGACGGGGATGGGTGTAAGCATCTGACTCTATTTCCAAAGGTTGCAAGTTTGAATCCAGCGATAGAAAGTTGTTTTTGATATTTTGGTTTTAAGCCTATCCCAGACCTTAACCATTACCATAACCATTCAGAGTTAATGGCTTACCTTAACCATTCAGAGTTAATGCCTAACCTTAACCATTCAGAGTTAATGCCTAACCTTAACCATTCAGAGTTAATGCCTAACCTTAACCATTCAGAGTTATGCCTAACCTTAACCATTCAGAGTTAATGCCTAACCTTAACCATTCAGAGTTATGCCTAACCTTAACCATTCAGAGTTAATGCCTGAACTTAATCTTAAACACTTTGACATTTGATGATTGGAACAACTTAGAAATTTGACGTTAAAGAAACATGGATGAACATCTAATTGTGACGTGAGATTCTGAGAGTGGGTAGCATACCATAGCCCATATTCCAGTCCATCACGTGGATCATCACAGAAGAGTGAAGTTCTCAATAGTTTGCCGAGGCCCGACCTTTTTGAGCCTTCTAGCTCTTCTAGAATCCTGTCCAGATTCTAGAACTACAAGTGGCAGCAACCTCCTCTCTTTGCAAAGAGGACAGTGAGATCTTACTATTATGCATAGTTGTTGCCTTTTGCTGACAGGGTCGCTATAGTCTACACACACACACACACACACAATAGGCATGGGCATGTGACAGGGTCGCTATAGTCTACACACACACACACACACACACATTCTTATGAGTACTACATGTACTAACCTGTCTAACTCGGCAGCTCAGCAGCTATGACTGAAAATAGAAATATATACAACTGTGAACAGCGAGCAGAAAACGATAAGCCTAGAAGCCTGAAGGCCTATAAATACAGGGATGCTAATTGAGTACAGTTTGATCCCTGACTCCAACTGAGGAAGATCAGTCAAGAGTGTGAGTCAGGCTGAAACACAGTGCACGGTCCTGTAACGCTTTCATTATATGACCTGAAGACATGCTCACAGAGTTCAGGCTTTCATTATATGACCTGAAGCCATGCTCACAGAGTTCAGGTTTTCATTATATAACCTGAAGACATGCTCACAGAGTTCAGGCTTTCATTATATGACCTGAAGAGATGCTCACAGAGTTCAGGCTTTCATTATATGACCTGAAGACATGCTCACAGAGTTCAGGCTTTCATTATATGACCTGAAGACATGCTCACAGAGTTCAGGCTTTCATTATATGACCTGAAGACATGCTCACAGAGTTCAGGCTTTCATTATATGACCTGAAGACATGCTCACAGAGTTCAGGCTTTCATTATATGACCTGAAGACATGCTCACAGAGTTCAGGCTTTCATTATATGACCTGAAGACATGCTCACAGAGTTCAGGCTTTCATTATATGACCTGAAGACATGCTCACAGAGTTCAGGCTTTAATTTTCACTGTAAGGTGAGTTATACATTGTTAGTCCTCAGAGATTCCACACACTGGGAGAATTTCTCTCTGAGGAGCGAATGAACGTCAATGGCCTGTTGTTGAAGTTTTCATTTACTTTACCTGAGTCACCAGGGTTTCTTTGTTTGTTTGTGCATTCCTCCTCCTTCACCCTCCTCTCTTTCTACATCTCTCTCCCTTATCCGTCTGTTGCAACAGTATTTCATTTGTTTGGGATCCCCCAAGGCACAGTGCTCAGCTCCGTTTCTTCCTAAAAAAGGATTGTCATACTTGTTTCTGCCCCAATACAACAACGGAGTAGCTTTTACATAAAGGGGATGAGAGGAAACATCTCAGTGTTGTCCTAACAAATGCCAAGGGGAAATGGGAGACAACCAAGAGAAATCCAACACCAGCTGCAGAAGAGAGCTGAACACAGATAGGTAGCTAAGGCTGCAGTGGGTTATTTTGGCTCCATGCCTGCAGCTTCATGTTTTATATAAGAGCAAATCAGACATGGTGCTGTGCATATGGAGAATGTACAGTGAATCTGACTCAGAAACCTGGGTTGTAGTCCCTCAGCAGGGGAGGGACTAGCTGAACTTGTCCAATAAGAAACTATTGTTTTTGTTTTCCGTTGCAAAATCTTTTTGCTTCGTTTTGCACTAACGAATATGACCCTGCTGCACACTGCTCTTGAATATCATTACAACAATGTAAACGGCTCAACTCACAGTGTTCTTCAAGCATAGTGCATGATCCTCTGTTATGTCAAAAGGTAAAAGCCTATGTCTGGGGGGGCAGTTGTGGTATTACTAAAGTAGGAAACATTTGGTTTGGTTCTGGGTATGTTTTAAACAATAGAGAATATTTCCTCATGTCTTTCCTATCTTGTTGGATATTTCTTGTTTACCTTAATTTGGCATTAGTTTTCTTTAACTTTTCATTTGACGGTTAGTGATAATCCCAACAGCCAGCCTCAAAATAGTCACTGGCCCAGGTAATAATGGTCTTCAGCTGATTGCTTCAACTGAAAGGTTGTCACATGGGTTCTAGCAGTAACTGTATACTTATGGCAGGAGTTGCCCTCCTTTGCATAGAGAAGGGAGGGGATCTTATAGATTTGATTCATGATGATCAACACTAATCAATAGCTATTGTACCCAAGAAACATCTAATTTTGCCTTTTGCTGAAACAACTTTTTTTGTTTTGTTAAATGAACATAATGTAGAGAGAAGTGGGTCATTGACGTTGCTGCTATAACCTATTCAGTAACCAAATTTCATCATTTAGGATGGATTCATTCTAATCGGCACAATCATACGTCTTCCTTTCCCTTACTCTCTAATGGACAGTTCTGTCTGTCGCTCCACCTACAATATCATTCAGCCAGTCAGCAAGTCAGCCAGTCATTCAGTCAGTCAGTCAGTCGTTCAGTCAGTCAGTCATTCAGTCAGATACTCAGTCAGTCAGACAGCCAGTCAGCAAGTCAGTCAGTCAGTCATTCAGTCACTCAGCCAGTCAGTCATTCAGCCAGTCAGTCAGCCAGTCAGTCAGTCAGTCAAACATCAGGGCCTTTGTTATACCAAAATATACCCACAATTGAAAACATACCTGAATATACAAAGCTACCTTAAACATGACAGTAAACCCACATGTGATCAGTAACTCCATCCACACACAGGCTGCTTGCCTTTCTTCACTGTTGTTGTTTACATTACAATGACAAGATGAAGTGATACTGTGTATGAGTCAATCACTGTGTCACAATGGATATAAGAGGCTGGAGGAATACAATGGATAAAATAGGACAACACAGGACATTATCCCTGAAATACATGATGTGTCCCTGAAGGTTTATAAGTGGATGTGTCCCTACCTTTATAAGTGGATGATGTGTCCCTGATAGGTTTATAACCCTGATAGGTTAATAAGATGTGTCCCTGATAGGTTAATAAGTGGATGTGATGTGTCCATAGGTTAATTAATAAGTGGATGTGATGTGTCCCTGTTACATTAATAAGTGGATGTGATGTGTCCCTTTCTTCACTGGATGTGATGTTACATTAGGTTAATTAATACAAGATGATGTGATCCTGATAGGTAATTAATAAGTGGATGTGATGCCCTGGTAAATTACTGTGGATGTGATGTGTCCCTGATAGGTTATATAAGAGGATGTGATGGAATTACAATGGATGTGATGTGTCCCTGATAGGTTAATAAGGGATGTGATGTGTCCCTGATAGATTAATAATTGGATGTGATGTGTCCCTGATAGGTTATCCCTGATAGGTTTATAAGTGGACATGATGTGTCCCTGATAGGTTTATAAGTGGATGTGTCCCTGATAGGTTTTATAAGTGGATGTGATGTGTCCCTGATAGGTTTTATAAGTGGATGTGTCCCTGATAGGTTAATAATAAGTGGATGTGATCCCTGATAGGTTAATAAGTGGATGTGATGTGTCCCTGATAGGTTAATACGTGGATGTGATGTGTCCCTGATAGATTAATAATTGGATGTGATGTGTCCCTGATAGGTTAATAAGTGGATGTGATGTGTCCCTGATAGGTTAATTAATAAGTGGATGTGATGTGTCCCTGATAGGTTAATTAATAAGTGGATGTGATGTGTCCCTGATAGGTTAATTAATAAGTGGATGTGATGTGTCCCTGATAGGTTAATTAATAAGTGGATGTGATGTGTCCCTGATAGGTTAATTAATAAGTGGATGTGATGTGTCCCTGATAGGTTAATTAATAAGTGGATGTGATGTGTCCCTGATAGGTTAATTAATAAGTGGATGTGATGTGTCCCTGATAGATTAATAAGTGGATGTGATGTGTCCCTGATAGGTTAATAAGTGGATGTGATGTGTCCCTGATAGATTAATAATTGGATGTGATGTGTCCCTGATAGGTTAATAAGTGGATGTGATGTGTCCCTGATAGATTTATAAGTGCAGTGCAATTTCTGAACCTAATACAAACTTCTGTGAAAACCAACAATAAAGTACCATCTAATCCTGGGGTTTTAAACTTTTTCAGCTCGAGACCCAAATGAGAAATTGACCGTCCTCCCGTGACCCAAATCGTCCTCCAACAACCCAAATGTGAAGAAATACTGTACTATTATAGATGTCTTCTCAAAAGTTGCAACCCACCTCTCACAAGCCCAGGGCCCACTTTGGGTCCCGACCCATAGTTTAAGAAACCCTGATCTAATCTAATCTCCCCAGTCTACACATACAGTAAGTGCTTGTATCTGTCAGCGTTGTACTGTAAGTCATATGGCTCATTACATGATCAAGCTCTCAAACACACATCACTTTAATTCATTGGTTCACCCCCCCCCCCTCCTCTCCCCTATAACTATTCCCCAAGTCGTTGCTGTAAATGAGAATTTGCTTTCAGTCAATTTACATGATAAAAAAAGGGTTAAATAAAACCGATATAGTAGTTTCCCTTCCCACAATCCTCTATTCTCTTTAATTATGTCACAGCCTCTTGTATTTCCACATTAGCTAAA
>NW_024607531.1:0-29127 GCF_018296145.1 Oncorhynchus tshawytscha | reverse complement strand
TGTGTGTGGAATCTGCCGTGGTGTGTGTGGAATCTGCCGTGGTGTGTGTGTGGAATCTGCCGTGGTGTGTGTGTGGAATCTGCCGTGGTGTGTGTGTGGAATCTGCCGTGGTGTGTGTGTGGAATCTGCCGTGTGTGTGTGTGGAATCTGCCGTGGTGTGTGTGTGGAATCTGCCGTGGTGTGTGTGTGGAATCTGCCGTGGTGTGTGTGTGGAATCTGCCGTGGTGTGTGTGTGGAATCTGCCGTGGTGTGTGTGGGAATCTGCCGTGGTGTGTGTGTGGAATCTGCCGTGGTGTGTGTGTGTGGAATCTGCCGTGGTGTGTGTGTGAATCTGCCGTGGTGTGTGTGGAATCTGCCGTGGTGTGTGTGTGGAATCTGCCGTGGTGTGTGTGTGTGAATCTGCCGTGGTGTGTGTGTGGAATCTGCCGTGGTGTGTGTGTGGAATCTGCCGTGGTGTGTGTGTGGAATCTGCCGTGGTGTGTGTGTGTGGAATCTGCCGTGGTGTGTGTGTGAATCTGCCGTGGTGTGTGTGTGTGGAATCTGCCGTGGTGTGTGTGTGTGGAATCTGCCGTGGTGTGTGTGTGGAATCTGCCGTGGTGTGTGTGTGGAATCTGCCGTGGTGTGTGTGTGTGTGGAATCTGCCGTGGTGTGTGTGTGTGTGTGTGGAATCTGCCGTGGTGTGTGTGTGTGTGTGTGGAATCTGCCGTGGTGTGTGTGTGTGTGTGGAATCTGCCGTGGTGTGTGTGTGTGTGTGTGGAATCTGCCGTGGTGTGTGTGTGTGTGTGTGGAATCTGCCGTGGTGTGTGTGTGTGTGAATCTGCCGTGGTGTGTGTGTGTGTGTGTGGAATCTGCCGTGGTGTGTGTGTGTGTGTGTGGAATCTGCCGTGGTGTGTGTGTGTGTGTGTGAATCTGCCGTGGTGTGTGTGTGTGGAATCTGCCGTGGTGTGTGTGTGTGTGTGTGAATCTGCCGTGGTGTGTGTGTGTGTGTGGAATCTGCCGTGGTGTGTGTGTGTGTGGAATCTGCCGTGGTGTGTGTGTGACGCACGCCTCTATGAAGAGGGAACACAACACCCTGCTACAACTAAACTCTCTGTGAAGCGAAAAAGGTATGGACTGTAGGTGCAAGTAAGAATGACAACAGGCAGAATATGGTACCGTTTACAAGGACTTTATTCCTTTACACGGTAATATGGGGAAAAGGGGCTGGACGGAACCAAAGCAAAGAAAGTAAATCTCAAAGCCCCCCCCTCTCCTATCTTACCTGCCTACCTACCTAATTTAGCACCACCTGGTGCCCTAACCAAAATACAAGGGGTGGTCCGCCCAGGTCTTACCTAGTGTGCCTAGACAGCGAATATGCTACGGGTATATGTATGCCTGCGGGCCTCTTGCCTAAGCACTCCCTAGGTGCCTTCCCCTTCCCCCCCTGGGAACAAATGAAACAGAATATTAAACAATTTTAAACAAACTAAGAAACAAAAGGATGTCAAATAAGCTCTATCTGAGCAACAAACTCACAGAACATACCACTTTCCAACAAAATCAACCTCTATCAAAATCAACCTCTATCACAATCAATCTCAGCAATCCCTACCTCCAGCAAAATCTCTACAAAAAGAAGAGATCTCCCCCCTGAACAGAACACTGGCTTTTATATAGTGTCAGAAGGAATGGGTAATTGGAGACAGCTGCGTCTTGACGAGGGGGCGGGGTCAGCTCTCCAATTAGCCCTGGAGTCGACCAATCAGCTGCTTGAGGGATTTCAGGAAGCCATTTCCTGAAATAAACACATGTAAATACACAAACTACAACACATAATCTGGGGAACGTAACACGCCCACCACAAAAATTGCAAACCTAGTTTTGCAATAATAAATGCCAACGTATCCCCAGTTAGTAAACCCGTGATAGAGCGTCAGCAACCACATTCGCCGAGCCCTTCACATAAGCTATCTGTACATTATATCTTTGCACAATCAGAGCCCACCGCATAAGGCGGCGGTTCTGGTTGTACATTTGTTTCAAGAACACCAACAGATTATGGTCTGTGAAGACCACTACAGGCAAGGCACTGGAGCCCACATATACCTCAAAGAACTGTAAGGCAAGCAATAAAGCCAGCGTCTCTTGTTCGATTGTAGAGTACCTTGACTGACACGAGTTGAACTTACGGGAGAAGAAACTGACGGGCCGATCTACTCCGTCTTCATCTTCCTGTAAGAGAACCGCACCCACTCCCATAATACTAGCATCTACCTCCAACTTAAAAGGTTTGTCAAAGTTGGGGGCAGCAAGCACTGGGGCACTACAAAGTAGCGCTTTAGCGGACTCAAAAGCGTAGTTACAGTCCTTGGACCACTTGAATGGTACCTTGGGACTAAGCAGAGATGAAAGGGGAGCTACTACCGTCGAGAAATTCTTACAGAATGTACGATAGTACCCTACCATCCCTAGGAATCTGCGCAACTGGCGGCGAGTAGTGGGAGCAGGAAAGGCAACAATTGCTTCCACTTTGCCAGTTACTGGGCGCACTTGACCTCGTCCCACTTGTTTCCCTAAGTAAGTCACTGTAGCCTTCACCACAGTCTTAGCCGTTATAGTACGGAGAGGAATAGCCTCTGGGTATCGAGTAGCACTGCACATTATTGTTAGTAGGAACTGGTTACCTGACCTGGTTTTCGGCAATGGACCTACACAATCAATTATCACTCTTTCAAACGGTTCCCCTACCACAGGAATCGGGCAGAGTGGCGCTCGTGGAACTGTTTGATTCACTTTCCCAGTGAGTTGACATATGTGACATGTTTTACAAAATTGGACCACGTCAGACTTCAAACCTGGCCAGAAGAAATGACGAAGGACCCGGTTATAGGTCTTTGTGATCCCCAAGTGTCCAGACCACGCCTGGTCATGGGCGAGTGACAGCACCTGCTGTCGGAACGGTGTAGGAACAACCACTTGACACACTTCACTCCAGTCATTAATGGTGACATGAGATGCCCATTTACGAATCAAAACTCCTGCTTCCATAAAGTAGGCAGTCTGTCTAGTTTTAGCTTCCTCAATGGAAATTACCGAAGCAAAACACTTGCGAAGACTGGTGTCTTCTTTTTGACATTCAATCACCTTCTCAGGGGTGACAGACAAAAGAATGTCATGTAATTGGGGCGCGATTTCGTTTTCCCCTGCCTTAGTTTTTACGGGGGTAAAAACTGTCGGCAATGCAGAAGGAATACTCAGTGCATTGTCTTCTACCTCAACATTCTCAAAAATAGAACTAGCCAAATCCACCACATCTCCTAGCTTGCGAGATTGTGCCCTCGTTAACACACAAGCAGGAAAAACATGTGGAAATGCTTGAACCAATTTCTCATCTGTAGTTCTGATTTCTGGGTTGTCTACTACCTCTAACACAGGAGTGACATTACCACCAGCAATATCATTCCCTAGTAGCAATTTTACTCCTGATACTGGCAGTGTAGACACTACACCAACACGGAAACGTCCTGATACCAAGTCTGACACTAAGTGGACCCAGTGTAATGGTACAGGTACGGTTTTTGTCTCTATCCCCTGTAATATGACATGTGAGCCACAATACGTTTCAGGAGACCAGGGTAAAGCATCAGTAATGATTACTGACTGCGCCGCCCGGTGTCACGTAGGATTTGGATAGGCTTTTGATCAGTTGGTTCTCCTGTTAAGGAAACATAACCGGCAGAGATAAACGGAGCATAGACAGGATCCGGTTTCTCAAATGCTGAGTCAATCTCTCGATCCAATGGACGATCCAAAGACTTGACTAAACCCAAACTTTTCATTTTTGGGGACGGTGACTGGGACCGTTTCGGTTTATTTTTCAAAACTGGGCAGTCCGCAATCACGTGACCCTTTTGGTGACAGTAATAACATTCATGGATTTCTTGAAAAGGCTTAGGGTTGTCAGAGGAAAAGCGACCTGAACGAGGAACTGATGACTTAATCGTCCGGCCTTCAAAACGTGGTGCACCAAAGACAGTCTTGTGTGTCAAAGCGTACTCATCTGCCAACACTGCTGCTTGGGCCAATGTCACCACTTTCTGTTCATTTAAATGAACTACAAGTCTATCTGGGAGGTTGCTTTTAAAGTCCTCCAACAGCATCAACTCCCGAATATCAGCAAAGGTGTTAGCTTTGCTGGCTGAACACCAACGACTAAACAGAGACTCTTTGTCCCTAGCAAATTCAACAAATGTACGGTGAGACGTTTTTTTGTGGTTCCTGAAGCGCTGCCTGTAAGCTTCAGGCACCAACTCATAAGCCCGCAACACGGTAGTTTTAACTGTATCGTAATGTAAACTGTCTTCCAGGGAGAGAGCAGCTACTACTTCCTGGGCTTTCCCAGACAATTTACATTGTAACAGAAGCGGCCAAACCTCGAGTGGCCAATGCAGCGCAGCGGCCACACGCTCAAACGCAGAGAAATAATAATCAACTTCCGACTCTCGGAATGGAGGGACTAAAGCTATGTTTTTACTCACATCGAAGTGGGCTTGATGATGAGCAGCTTGTGGAGTCGCACTGGAGCCAGCATCTAGCTCCAGTTGTCGGATCCTCACCTCCTTGTCAGCTTCTATTTTCCTAATTTCAAGTTCAAAATTCATCTGTCTCTCTTTATCTTTTTGCTCCATTTCTAACCGAGCCAGCCTCACCTTCAGCCTAGCAGTCCCATCTGAACGACCCGAAGCAGAAGATAAAGGATCAAATCGGGGCAATGTAAAGGGGGTACGAGGAACCCCTTCCTCTGCCCTGTCCTCTGACTTGGCATCAGAAGGTCTACCCGTCTCCTCTCCTTGCAATGAGAGAATCCGTTCTCTCACTAAACCCTCCCTGACTAGCACCAACAGCTCAGCCTTTAGGGCTTTCTCAGGGAATACAAATCCATAATGGTCAGCTATAGCTTTAAGGTCTATTTTACGAAACCTCACTAAACAATCAATAGAGGGCGCTTCAAAAAACTTGGAGATGGCTGAGGCAGCCATCTTTTACAATGCAGTCTCCTGAACACACTAACTAAACAAGTCATCCAAACTCACAACCTACCATCACACCTCAATCACTAACCACAGAGAGAGCTCAGAGCAGCAGGGTCCGGTGGGTTTAATGGAAAAATCCCGGATGAGCCCCCATTATGTTACGCACGCCTCTATGAAGAGGGAACGCAACACCCTGCTACAACTAAACTCTCTGTGAAGCGAAAAAGGTATGGACTGTAGGTGCAAGTAAGAATGACAACAGGCAGAATATGGTACCGTTTACAAGGACTTTATTCCTTTACACGGTAATATGGGGAAAAGGGGCTGGACGGAACCAAAGCAAAGAAAGTAAATCTCAAAGCCCCCCCCTCTCCTATCTTACCTGCCTACCTACCTAATTTAGCACCACCTGGTGCCCTAACCAAAATACAAGGGGTGGTCCGCCCAGGTCTTACCTAGTGTGCCTAGACAGCGAATATGCTACGGGTATATGTATGCCCGCGGGCCTCTTGCCTAAGCACTCCCTAGGTGCCTTCCCCTTCCCCCCTGGGAACAAATGAAACAGAATATTAAACAATTTTAAACAAACTAAGAAACAAAAGGATGTCAAATAAGCTCTATCTGAGCAACAAACTCACAGAACATACCACTTTCCAACAAAATCAACCTCTATCACAATCAATCTCAGCAATCCCTACCTCCAGCAAAATCTCTACAAAAAGAAGAGATCTCCCCCCTGAACAGAACACTGGCTTTTATATAGTGTCAGAAGGAATGGGTAATTGGAGACAGCTGCGTCTTGACGAGGGGGCGGGGTCAGCTCTCCAATTAGCCCTGGAGTCGACCAATCAGCTGCTTGAGGGATTTCAGGAAGCCATTTCCTGAAATAAACACATGTAAATACACAAACTACAACACATAATCTGGGGAACGTAACAGTGTGTGTGTGTGGAATCTGCCGTGGTGTGTGTGGAATCTGCCGTGGTGTGTGTGTGTGTGGAATCTGCCGTGGTGTGTGTGTGGAATCTGCCGTGGTGTGTGTGTGGAATCTGCCGTGGTGTGTGTGTGGAATCTGCCGTGGTGTGTGTGTGGAATCTGCCGTGGTGTGTGTGTGTGTGGAATCTGCCGTGGTGTGTGTGTGTGTGGAATCTGCCGTGGTGTGTGTGTCTGCCGTGTGTGTGTGGAATCTGCCGTGGTGTGTGTGTGTGTGAATCTGCCGTGGTGTGTGTGTGGAATCTGCCGTGGTGTGTGTGGAATCTGCCGTGGTGTGTGTGTGTGTGGAATCTGCCATGGTGTGTGTGTGGAATCTGCCGTGGTGTGTGTGTGGAATCTGCCGTGGTGTGTGTGTGGAATCTGCCGTGGTGTGTGTGTGTGGAATCTGCCGTGGTGTGTGTGGAATCTGCCGTGGTGTGTGTGTGTGAATCTGCCGTGGTGTGTGTGTGTGTGGAATCTGCCGTGGTGTGTGTGTGTGTGTGGAATCTGCCGTGGTGTGTGTGTGTGTGGAATCTGCCGTGGTGTGTGTGTGTGGTGTGTGTGGAATCTGCCGTGGTGTGTGTGTGTGGAATCTGCCGTGGTGTGTGTGGAATCTGCCGTGGTGTGTGTGTGTGTGGAATCTGCCGTGGTGTGTGTGTGTGGAATCTGCCGTGGTGTGTGTGGAATCTGCCGTGGTGTGTGTGTGTGGAATCTGCCGTGGTGTGTGTGTGTGGAATCTGCCGTGGGTGTGTGTGTGTGGAATCTGCCGTGGTGTGTGTGTGTGCCGTGAATCTGCCGTGGTGTGTGTGTGTGTGTGTGGAATCTGCCGTGGTGTGTGTGTGTGTGGAATCTGCCGTGGTGTGTGTGTGTGGAATCTGCCGTGGTGTGTGTGTGTGTGGAATCTGCCGTGGTGTGTGTGTGTGTGTGGAATCTGCCGTGGTGTGTGTGTGTGTGTGAATCTGCCGTGTGTGTGTGTGTGGAATCTGCCGTGGTGTGTGTGTGTGGAATCTGCCGTGGTGTGTGTGTGTGGAATCTGCCGTGGTGTGTGTGTGTGTGTGGAATCTGCCGTGGTGTGTGTGTGTGGAATCTGCCGTGGTGTGTGTGGAATCTGCCGTGGTGTGTGTGTGTGAATCTGCCGTGGTGTGTGTGTGTGTGGAATCTGCCGTGGTGTGTGTGTGTGTGTGAATCTGCCGTGGTGTGTGTGTGTCTGCCGTGGTGTGTGTGTGGAATCTGCCGTGGTGTGTGTGTGTGAATCTGCCGTGGTGTGTGTGTGTGGAATCTGCCGTGGTGTGTGTGTGGAATCTGCCGTGGTGTGTGTGTGTGAATCTGCCGTGGTGTGTGTGTGTGGAATCTGCCGTGGTGTGTGTGTGTGTGGAATCTGCCGTGTGTGTGTGTGTGTGTGGAATCTGCCGTGGTGTGTGTGTGTGGAATCTGCCGTGTTTCCCAGGGCTGGGTTTGCGTCTGTCTTTCTGTTTGTCTGTCAGTCTTGTGTGCTGACAGGCTTGAATCACACTCTTCTGCACGGACAACGGCAATAAACTCCAAAATACCAACAACCTGTTTACTTGGGGAATCGTGTTGCTTCGGCTGTGCTTTGGAGATCACACATTCCACACACTCTAATTAACAACACACTTTGGTCTGCTTTCCTGGACACAGACTAAGCTTAGTCCTGGACAAAAAGCCCTTTCAATGGAAAATTCTCATTGAAGTGTGAAAGACTTGGTCTCCTGAGAGACACAAGACTGTGTTAGCTTCCCGATGGTTGTGTTAGCTTCCCGATGACTGTGTTAGCTTCCCGATGGCTGTGTTAGCTCCCCGATGACTGTGTTAGCTTCCCGATCGCTGTGTTAGCTTCCCGATGGCTGTGTTAGCTTCCTGATGGCTGTGTTAGCTTCCCGATGACTGTGTTAGCACCCCAATAACTTTGTTAGCACCCCAATAACTGTGTTAGCTCCCTGATAACTGTGTTAGCTCCACGATAACTGTGTTAGCTTCCCGATAACTGTGTTAGCACCCTGATAACTGTGTTAGCTCCCCGATAACTGTGTTAGCTCCCCGATGACTGTGTTAGCTTCCCGATGGCTGTGTTAGCTTCCCGATGACTGTGTTAGCTTCCCGATGGCTGTGTTAGCTCCCCGATGACTGTGTTAGCTTCCCGATGGCTGTGTTAGCTTCCCGATGGCTGTGTTAGCACCCCGATAACTTTGTTAGCACCCCAATAACTGTGTTAGCTCCCTGATAACTGTGTTAGCTCCACAATAACTGTGTTAGCTTCCCGATAACTGTGTTAGCACCCTGATAACTGTGTTAGCTCCCCGATAACTGTGTTAGCTCCCCGATAACTGTGTTAGCTCCCCGATGACTGTGTTAGCGCCCCGATAACTGTGTTAGCTCCCCGATGACTGTGTTAGCGCCCCGATGACTATGTTAGCGCCCCGATGACTGTGTTAGCTCCCCAATGACTGTGTTAGCTCCCCAATGACTGTGTTAGGTCCCCAATGACTGTGTTAGCTCCCCAATGACTGTGTTAGTGCCCCAATGACTGTGTTAGCTCCCCAATGACTGTGTTAGCGCCCCGATGACTGTGTTAGCTCCCCAATGACTGTGTTAGCTCAACGGGCTAATGCAAGTCTTCAGGTCTCAGGAAACATTACTCAGCACCTGAACATGGTTAATTAGCCCACTGCACATTGTTGTTTGTGTTTTTTTGTGTATATCCCTTATCTGCATCAATTGTCTTTGTATTTTGATAGGCCTACTCTATTGACCACATTCCAGGCTGACTACAACAACAGATTTGTACCTTGTCAGCTCGGTGATTCAATCTAGCAACCTTTCTTTTACTGGCCCAATGCTCTAACCACTAGGCTACCCCTGGACTTTTTACACATTTTGTGGTGTTTCAGCCTGAATTTAAAATAGTTTCAATTTAGATTTGTCACTGGTCTACACACAATACCCCCTAATGTCAGTCGAATGATGTTTTTAGACATTTTTACAAATTAATACAAAATAAAGCTGAAATGTCTTGAGTCTAAGTATTCAACCCCTTAATAATGGCAAGCCTAAATAGGTTCAAGAGTAATTTGGTTAACGTAAGTTGCATGTACTTACTGTGTACAAAATAGTGTTTAAAATTATTTACCCAGAAAGACTCACAGCTATAATCGCTGCCAAAGGTGATTCTAACATGCATTGACTCTGGGTTCGGAATACTTATGTAAATAACATATTTCTGTATTTCATTTTCAATAAATGTGTAAAGATTTCTAAAAACATGTTTTCACTTTGTCATTATGGGATATTGTGTGTAGATGGGTGAGGAAAATAAATATAATCCATTTTGAATTCAGGCTGTAAAATGTGGAATTAGCAAACAGAATTTCTAAGCAAACAGCTGGAGGCAGGGCTTTCTCCTATAGAGCTCAAGTTTTATGGAATGATCTGCCTATCCATGTGAGAGACGTAGACTCAGTCTCAATGTTTAAGTCTTTACTGAAAACTCATCTCTTCAGTAGGTTCTATGGTTGTGTAGTCAGGCCCAGGGGTGCGAAGGTGAACGGCAACACACTGGAGCGATGAACTGCTCTTGCTGTCTCTCCACTGGGAGCCTCTGACCCTATTACAGGGGCTGATTCACAGGCTTACTAGTGCTCTTCCATGTCATTCCTAGAAGGGGTGTGTCACTTGAGTGGGTTGAGTCAGAGACGTGATCTTCCTGTCCGGTTTTGCGTCCCCCCGGGCTCGCGCGGTGGAGGAGCTCTTCACAGGCTATACTCAGCCTCGTCTCAGGGTAGTAAGTTGGCAGTCTATTGATAGCCCTCTATTGGTGTGGGGGCTGTGCTTTGGCAAAGTGGGTGGGGTTATATCCTGCCTGGTTGGCCCTGTCCGGGGGTATCGTCGGACGGGGCGACAGTGTCCCCTGACCCACCCATCTCAGAATCTATGCTGTAATAGTCTATGTGCCGGGGGGCTAGGGTCAGTCTATTATATCTGGTGTCATTCTCCTGGCTTATCTGGTGTCCTGTGTGAATTTAAGTATGCTCCCTCTAATTCTCCCTTCCCTCCCGGAGGACCTGAGCCCTAGGATCATGCCTCAGGACTACCTGGTCTGATGACTCCGGGCTGTCCCCAGTTCACCTGGTCGTGTTGCTGCTCCAGTTCCAACTGTTCTGCCTGCGGCTAGGGAACCCTGACCTGTTCACCAGATGTGCTACCTGTCCCAGACCTGCTGTTTGACTTTCTCTCCCGCACCTGCTGTCTCGACCTCTGAATGCGTGGCTATGAAAAGCCAGCTGACATTTACTCCTGAGGTGCTGATCTGTTGCACACTATACAACCACTGTGATTATTATTCAACCCTGCTGGTCATCTATGAACATTTGAACATCTTGAAGAACAATCTGCCTTAAATGGCCATGTACTCTTATAATCTCCACCTGACACAGCTAGAAGAGGACTGGCCAACCCTCCGAGTCGGGTTCCTCTCTAGGTTTCTTCCTAGGGAGTTTTTCCTCGTCACCGTGCTTCTACATCTGCATTGCTTGCTGTTTGGGGTTTTAGGCTGGGTTTCTGTATAGCACTTTGTGACATATGCTGATTTAAAAGGGCTTTATAAATACATGTGATTGATTGCTTGAATAAGTTAAGGGATATGAATACCTTGAAATCACCGTATGTCATAAATTTGGCTCTCCAGACACTCGAGGTAATTTTCACATATGAATCCGGTTCCCTGGTGTGTTTGTGACAGTTCTCCAAAATACATTTAGCTTTCAAAAGACCAGAAAATATCACCTTTAAGATGTGATTTGCAAGACACACATTGTACATGACGTTAGCAAGCTAGCTTGTTCACAACGAGCAAAAGGTTCCACTGTCTTCACACTAGGCTCTATCATTCAAGCTGTACAGTAAGATGTCAGGATGTGTGTTTTGAAAGCAACCAGATTCAGTATAGTTACATTGGTGTCAGGAGAACAAGGTCCAAGTAGGTTAAATACACGAGAGCCACCTGAAAACACACACATCCATCTCCTGTGAAGTGTTATTGAATCCTCCCATAAACCCCGCTCACAGTGAAACCCTTTTCAGTGTGCCATCTCCAATATTTTCCTCTCAGACCATTCTTTCAAGCAAAGATTCGGCAACTATGGTGGACGCAGAACCATAGCATTGCATGCGTTCTTAAAGCAGACCAACTCTAAATACAGTAGGGGAAAGTACACCCCCTGGAAAGTTTTTTTTATTTGGACAGATGGATATGTAATCTTCACTTCAACACTATTGACAGATAAAGATAACCTAATTTAACAAATTACACTGAAAGATTATATTTTGCAATCATTTATTCATAAAACAAAAATCTAAAATACGTTTGAAAAAAAATAAGTAAGCTTCAATAGCTGGTGTTGGCTGAAATAACCTAATGTAGCGGTTTCTTGTAACTGTCTATCAGTCTCTTATATCGACTGGGAGGATCCCCCCACCCACTCTTCTTTACAGTGCTGCTTCAACAGTGTTATGTTCGAGGGATTTCATACATGTACGTCCCTCTTCAAGTCCCCCCACAGCATTTCGACAGGATTCAGATCTGGGCTTTGACGCGGCCATTCCATAACCCTCCATTTCTTCTTGTTGAGCCATTCTGTTGTAGCTTTGCTTGTGTGTTTTGGATCATTGTCCTGTTGCAAGATCCTTGTTCGGTTCAGCTTCAGCTTCTTGACATATGGCCTCACATTCTCCTCAAGAATTCTCAGGTACAATATGGAATTTATAGTTGAATTCTCAGGTACAATATGTAATTTATAATTTATGATGGCAAGTTGGCCAGGCCCTCAGGCAGCAAAGCAGCCATAAACCATAATTCTATCGCCTCCATGCTTTACGGTTGGTATGAGGTTCTTCTGTTCAAAGGTAGTGTTTTGTTTTTGCCAAAAATGGCATCTGGAATTGCGGCCAAACAACTCCACCATTGACTCATCTGTCCAGAGCACATTGTTCCAGTAGTTTTGGTCTTTACCCAGGTGTTGTCTGGCAAACGTCACTCTGGTCTTGATATTCGTTTTTGAGAGCAGACTTCTTCCTTCCTGACCTCCCATGTAGGGCAAGTTTGTGCAGTCTCTTTCTGACAGTTGACTCATGCACTTTGACATTGATTGTGTCAAGAGAGGCCTGTAGATCCCTTGATGTTACCCTGGGGTTCTTAGAGACTTCTGAGCATCTTTCGATCAGCTCTTGGGCTGAATTTGGTGGGACGACCTGTCCTAGGTAGATTGTGGTCTGGAATTGTCTCCATTTGTAGATGATCTGTCGGACAGTGGAACGATGTACTTAGCTTGGAAATGGATTTGTTATTCCTCCCAGACCCATGGTCATCAGTAATCTTTCTTCTGAGGGCCTCTGAGGTCTTTTGATCTTGGCTGATGTGTTACCATACACCCATATGGTTAAGACCAAACCAAGTTTCTAATCTTTATGGAAGGCTGTACACTTCCAATGTACTCTAATGATTTCCTAATCATTTGCACCTATATTGGTGCACCAGATCCACATTTGAGCCATGATAAAGGTAGGGGTGTACACATTTTTTCTGCATAAGGAAACTGCATTTTTGGTCATTTTAATTGTTTTTCATTTTTATATTTAACAAATTCTTATTTACAATGATGGCCTAGGAACAGTGGGTTAACTAACTTGTTCAGGGACAGAACGACATATCTTTACCTTGTCAGCTTGGGGATTTGATCCAGCAACCTTATGGTTACTAGCCCAACGCTCTAACCACTAGGCTACCTGCCGTTAATTGCATAACATTTTCAAAGTACATTTTTTTGTGTTTTTTGTTCCATTGGGTTACATTTATCAATGAATGTGGTTGGAATTTATCTCAAATGTTCATGTGCCCAAAAATAAAAAGACCACTTTCCAAAGAGTGTACTTTATCACGACTGTATAAGTCTGGGTGCATAACCAGACTAGTAGTACAGCTCGGCTCAGGTCACCTAGTAGGCCTAACAGAAGTGTGACAAGGTCAAGAGAGTGGCTGTATCTAACACTTTTAAAAAGCTTTTCTTACCGTGTCACTTCCTTTTTCAAGTTCAGCCGTGTTTTTTTCATTTGTACCATTTTACCATCTCAGTGTGTTCGTGAAGGAAAGAGAAAGGAAGAGGTAGCCATTTTACTATTGAAACAGCCATTTTGATGTTCTTTCTGCAGACTCATGTCCCGGTTAGTCTACCAGATCCACCTAAAGGAAAACAGACACACACCCATCTTGTCTTGTGTGAAGTGATAGTGTGGAAAGAGTGGGACATGCCTGCGAAATCACCACACACAAGTAAGTACTGAAGCACACACACCTTCAGACTGTGAACTATGGGAGAAAGCCCAACTCAGCACCTCCCTCACGTCCACCCTGATTCCTCCCAGAAAGGAAGGGCACTCTGTTGCTACTGGCACTAGGACAGGGCTCGGGAGGACTCCAATGAATGGGTGATAAACACACACATCTTCTCATGACTATATGTTTTGACAAGAAATAGAAACCTCCAGTAGAGACAGACCTAACATATCCCTTGGTAAATCTAATCTTTAGACTAGATTGGAGATCGTCTCCATTACAAAAACACCGGACAAGGATGTGTCTCAAACAATGGCACACTATTACTTGTCTGGAACAATTAGAAATAAAACCTTGTTTCCTCCGTGTTCTCCAATGTTCTTCTTTGTGTTTATTATTTCTACACTATATTCCACGACACAAAAATCTGCCCGGAAACACTTCTTTGATTAGAAGCCACGTAACCAATAAACATTTATTTTCACGAGCACAAAAATGTGTTAAACAAAAATAATGGGTAACATTTACACACTTTTATACAGGTTCCTTAAACTCAATGTACAATTAAGACTAAACTAAATACCGATAGTTAAATATGTACTCACATTGCACACATTGATGACACCTACATAAACCTACACAAAAAACAACGTATACTGTGTAAAAGTAACGAGTCAACATAAAAATCACATTATTTACAAAAACATACATTTTTAGATTTTTTTTTAGCAAAAGGATTCCAGTTGTAGAATCTGTCCCATCAGTCATTAACCAGAGACACGGTACACAATCTATCATTCTGTCCCATCAGTCATTAACCAGAGACACGGTACACAATCTATCATGTAAAAGTTCCCTCGCTATAAAGTAGAATTCAGTCTCTGTTAATAATCAGAAAAGAGAATAATATAATAAAGTTATAAAGTAGAGCAGCGAGAGCCACAAGGATACACTAAACTAGTATATATACTGTACTGCGTTGCTTTGGCGGTATGGCGGTTTTTCCCTTTTTAGCAAGCTGGTGAGTTTTAGCGGTTAGCTTCGATGAAGTGCACTTAAGCATTGTAGCTTAGCGACTTTTGCCGGTGAGTGGAATCTTTATTTGTATTTTTTCTACACAGAATCCTTCTAGACTTTCGTAGGTTTTATCTAGGTGTTATGAACATCACTACATATAGGTATAATTTACAGCATAAAGCTTAATGTAATACTGAGGGAGGAGCAGCAGTGACATACTGTATGATAATATGTATCGATGGTACCAACATTGATCAGCGTGGTGAGTGACTCTTGGCCTGGAGCAGTTTGGCAGAGTGGAGTGCAAAGTGGATATTGGCAGCTTAAAAGGTGCAATCTGTCATTTTTGTTTCCCCCCCAAAGTGCTGCCTGCCTCTGCAATTGTTTGCAAACGAAAGGGGGGTCTGCACAGGTGAATTTTCTAGGCTTTGTATTTTTTTACTGCTTCTTGGCATATTTTGTAGTACTTCAAGATGCCACTAGGGGAAATGAAAGTTACAGATTGCACCTTTAAATTCACAAGCCTTTGTTAAAAGAACAGGCATCATTTAAGTGAATGAAGAAGACATTATTACAAAGGAAAAGGTCAGTACACCACTAGCAATGTACCAGTCTTCTATAGAACCAACTCTCTTCTCGTAAAGGAAACAGGTATGTGTCAGAGTGTGTGTGTGTTTATGAGAGGGTGCATCTGGACATTCACTGTGTGATAAAGTGTGTGTGTGAGGTTGGGGAGCCATGAAGGAACCAGCACATTGTGTTCTATTCCTTTTCCTCTATCAGAGGGTTCTAGTGGAAGAACAGAGCAGTGTTCCATTGATAGAACGTTAAATGGTTCTACTCGGAGAAGGGAGGGAACATGCCCAGATCAGCAAAGTCTTCAATGTTGTAGTTGGCTGTTCCTTGTGTTGGGTCTCCTGCCATCGGCAACATGTCCTACAGAGAGACAGACGGGGAGGGAGAGAGGAAAGGTCAGGATCAGGGACACAGACTTTCATGTGGAGCCATATCAGACAGCACTGTGTACACTGGGCTCAGACCAGGGAAGGAGAGGAAATAAGCCATTGAAGCCCAGTGTGTCCAAGGTGACCTCTCTTCCTGCCTCTCATACACATGGATTACTGTAGGATATTGGAGCTTGGGATTGGTGTGCATGATACCTGGAAGAGTTAGTGTCTTTCTGTGTTACCTGGAACACTGCTGTCTGGAAGGGGTTAGGGTGTGTCTCTGTTACCTGGAACCCCGTTGCCTGGGAGGGGTTAGGGTGTGTCTCTGTTACCTGGAACACCTCTGTCTGGGAGGGGTTAGGGTGTGTCTCTGTTACCTGGAACACCGCTGCCTGGGAGGGGTTAGGGTGTGTCTCTGTTACCTGGAACACCTCTGTCTGGGAGGGGTTAGGGTGTGTCTCTGTTACCTGGAACACCTTTGTCTGGAAGGGGTTAGGGTGTGTCTCTGTTACCTGGAACACCGCTGCCTGGGAGGGGTTAGGGTGTGTCTCTGTTACCTGGAACACCGCTGCCTGGGGGGGTTAGGGTGTGTCTCTGTTACCTGGAACACCTCTGTCTGGGAGGGATTAGGGTGTGTCTCTGTTACCTGGAACACCTCTGTCTGGGAGGGATTAGGGTGTGTCTCTGTTACCTGGAACACCTCTGTCTGGGAGTGGTTAGGGTGTGTGTTACCTGGAACACCTCTGTCTGGGAAGGGTTAGGGTGTGTCTCTGTTACCTGGAACACCTCTGTCTGGGAGGGATTAGGGTGTGTGTTACCTGGAACACCTCTGTCTTAGGGGGTCTCTGTATAACCTGGAACACCTCTGTCTGGGAAGGTGTGTGTTACCTGGAACACCTCTGTCTGGGGGGGTTAGGGTGTGTGTTACCTGGAACACCTCTGTCTGGGAGGGGTTAGGGCGTGTCTCTGTATAACCTGGAACACCTCTGTCTGGGAGGTGTTAGGGTGTGTGTTACCTGGAACACCTCTGTCTGGGAGGGGTTGGGGTGAGAGTGTGGCTCTCCTCCCTGTTGGCCATGGTGCTGGTTCTGCCATTGGGACCAGACCTCACTAGGCCGACCCTGGAACTGACCCCCACTCTGACTGCCCTCTCCTGACACATCTAGAGAGAGAGAGAGAGAGGGAGGAGAGAGAGGGAGGAGAAGAAAGAAGAGAGGTAGGAGGAGGGGGGAGGGAGGGGAGGAAGGAGGTAGGAGGAGGGAAGGAGGAGAAAGAAGAGAGGTAGGAGGAGGGGGAGAGAGGGAGGAGGAGGAGGGAGGGAGGAGGAAAGAAGAGAGGTAGGAGGAGGAGGGAGGAAGAGGGGAGGAGAGAAGGGAGGGAGGGGGAGGGAGGAGGAGAAAGAAGAGAGGTAGGAGGAGGGGGAGGGAGGGGGAGGAGGAGAAAGAGAGGGGAGGGGGGTAGGAGGAGGGAGGGAGGGGAGGAGAAAGAAGAGAGGTAGGAGAGGAGGGAGGAGAGGGTAGGAGGAGGGGGAGGGAGGGAGGAGGGGGAGGAGGGAGAGGGAGGAGGAGAGAGGGAGGGAGGGAGGAGAAAGTAGAGAGGTAGGAGGAGGGAGGAGGGGAGGAGGGGAGGGGAGGGAGGGAGAGGGAGGAGGAGGGGGAGAGACACAGTGAGCAGTGAGCAGTCAGCACACATTGCGTAAGTGTGAGGTGACCCTTCACCACCTTTGGTGTTCAGATAGAATACAGTCATCAATGTTCTCTGTTCCCTACAGGCCCAACACTAATACATGTCTACATGCCAAATGGCCCCCTGTCCCCTATATAGTGCTATATATAGACAGCCCTGATCAAAAGTAGTCCACTATGTAGGGAATAATACATATCTCCCTCAGGGGAGGTTAGAGATGCTGTTAGGAATGTTTCTGGAGAGCTGGATGCCAGCACCAACATGAAGGTCTGCATTAATGTACATAGAGATGTACTTTATACACACACACACACACACACACACCCCAGGTGTGAGGGTAGGCAACAACATCTCCTCCCCGCTGATCCTCAACACTGGGGCCCCACAAGGGTGCGTTCTGAGCCCTCTCCTGTACTCCCTGTTCACCCACGACTGCGTGGCCACGCACGCCTCCAACTCAATCATCAAGTTTGCGGACGACACAACAGTGGTAGGCTTGATTACCAACAACGACGAGACGGCCTACAGGGAGGAGGTGAGGGCCCTCGGAGTGTGGTGTCAGGAAAATAACCTCACACTCAACGTCAACAAAACTAAGGAGATGATTGTGGACTTCAGGAAACAGCAGAGGGAACACCCCCCCATCCACATCGATGGAACAGTAGTGGAGAGGGTAGCAAGTTTTAAGTTCCTCTGCATACACATCACAGACAAACTGAATTGGTCCACTCACACAGACAGCATCGTGAGGAAGGCGCAGCAGCGCCTCTTCAACCTCAGGAGGCTGAAGAAATTCGGCTTGTCACCAAAAGCACTCACAAACTTCTACAGATGCACAATCGAGAGCATCCTGGCGGGCTGTATCACCGCCTGGTATGGCAACTGCACCGCCCTCAACCGTAAGGCTCTCCAGAGGGTAGTGAGGTCTGCACAACGCATCACCGGGGGCAAACTACCTGCCCTCCAGGACACCTACACCACCCGATGCTACAGGAAGGCCATAAAGATCATCAAGGACACCAACCACCCGAGCCACTGCCTGTTCACCCCGCTGCCATCCAGAAGGCGAGGTCAGTACAGGTGCATCAAAGCTGGGACCGAGAGACTGAAAAACAGCTTCTATCTCAAGGCCATCAGACTGTTAAACAGCCACCACTAACATTGAGTGGCTACTGCCAACACACTGTCAATGACACTGACTCTACTCCAGCCACTTTAATCATGGGAATTGATGGGAAATGATGTAAATATATCACTAGCCACTTTAAACAATGCTACCTTATATAATGTTACTTACCCTACATTGTTCATCTCATATGCATACGTTGATACTGTACTCTATATCATCGACTGCATCCTTATGTAATACATGTATCACTAGCCACTTTAACTATGCCACTTGGTTTACATACTTATCTCATATGTATATACTGTACTCGATATCATCTACTGTATCTTGCCTATGCTGCTCTGTACCATCACTCATTCATATATCCTTATGTACATATTCTTTATCCCCTTACACTGTGTATGACAGTAGTTTTTTTTGGAATTGTTAGTTAGATTACTTGCTCGTTATTACTGCATTGTCGGAACTAGAAGCACAAGCATTTCGCTACACTCGCATTAACATCTGCTAACCATGTGTATGTGACAAATAAAATTTGATTTGATTTGATTTGACACACACACACACACACACACACACACACACACCTCCCTATCCCATAAATAAAACGCCTACATACCACGACAGGGGAAAGTGATGCAGTAGCTAGTAAGGCTGTAAAACCAATGTTTTATCTTGCTGACGTCATAAACAGCTTTGAAGTCTTGACCTGACTAGTTAATAAATCCTTATCTGAGAGGATCAGAGGGGAGAGCCACACGCTGTTGGCTTCCTAGACAGACATGTCATTTATCAAATACAAATCAGTGTTTGGGGTGTGTTTGTGTTCCTGTACCACTAATGTAACGAGGAAGACATCCTACTCATAAATGTATTGATCTGCTGAGTGTACCCAAGGTGTCTGATATTTCACCTAGGTGTTCCTAACCAACAACACTGTGACTGTAGAAACACCATGAAGTCAAACCACTGCAGAGAGACACAGACCATGAAGTGATATAACACCAGTCTAACCACTGCAGAGAGACACAGACCATGAAGTGATACAACACCAGTCTAACCACTGCAGAGAGACACAGACCATGAAGTGATATAACACCAGTCTAACCACTGCAAGTGAAGTGATATAACACCAGTCTAACCACTGCACAGAGACACAGACCATGAAGTGATATAACACCAGTCTAACCACTGCACAGAGACACAGACCATGAAGTGATATAACACCAGTCTAACCACTGCACAGAGACACAGACCATGAAGTGATATAACACCAGTCTAACCACTGCACAGAGACACAGACCATGAAGTGATATAACACCAGTCTAACCACTGCACAGAGACACAGACCATGAAGTGATATAACACCAGTCTAACCACTGCACAGAGACACAGACCATGAAGTGATATAAACACCAGTCTAACCACTGCACAGAGACACAGACCATGAAGTGATATAACACCAGTCTAACCACTGCACAGAGACACAGACCATGAAGTGATATAACACCAGTCTAACCACTGCACAGAGACACAGACCATGAAGTGATATAACACCAGTCTAACCACTGCACAGAGACACAGACCATGAAGTGATACAACACCAGTCTAACCACTGCACAGAGACACAGACCATGAAGTGATACAACACCAGTCTAACCACTGCACAGAGACACAGACCATGAAGTGATATAACACCAGTCTAACCACTGCACAGAGACACAGACCATGAAGTGATACAACACCAGTCTAACCACTAACAGAGACACAGACCATGAAGTGATATAACACCAGTCTAACCACTGCACAGAGACACAGACCATGAAGTGATATAACACCAGTCTAACCACTGCACAGAGACACAGACCATGAAGTGATACAACACCAGTCTAACCACTGCACAGAGACACAGACCATGAAGTGATATAACACCAGTCTAACCACTGCACAGAGACACAGACCATGAAGTGATATAACACCAGTCTAACCACTGCACAGAGACACAGACCATGAAGTGATATAACACCAGTCTAACCACTGCACAGAGACACAGACCATGAAGTGATATAACAACACCAACCACTACAGAGACACAGACCATGAAGTGATACAACACACAGAGACACAGACCATGAAGTGATACAACACCAGTCTAACCACTGCACAGAGACACAGACCATGAAGTGATATAACACCAGTCTAACCACTGCACAGAGACACAGACCATGAAGTGATATAACACCAGTCTAACCACTGCACAGAGACACAGACCATGAAGTGATATAACACCAGTCTAACCACTGCACAGAGACACAGACCATGAAGTGATATAACACCAGTCTAACCACTGCACAGAGACACAGACCATGAAGTGATATAACACCAGTCTAACCACTGCACAGAGACACAGACCATGAAGTGATATAACACCAGTCTAACCACTGCAGAGAGACACAGACCATGAAGTGATATAACACCAGTCTAACCACTGCACAGAGACACAGACCATGAAGTGATATAACACCAGTCTAACCACTGCACAGAGACACAGACCATGAAGTGATATAACACCAGTCTAACCACTGCACAGAGACACAGACCATGAAGTGATATAACACCAGTCTAACCACTGCACAGAGACACAGACCATGAAGTGATATAACACCAGTCTAACCACTGCACAGAGACACAGACCATGAAGTGATATAACACCAGTCTAACCACTGCACAGAGACACAGACCATGAAGTGATACAACACCAGTCTAACCACTGCACAGAGACACAGACCATGAAGTGATATAACACCAGTCTAACCACTGCACAGAGACACAGACCATGAAGTGATATAACACCAGTCTAACCACTGCACAGAGACACAGACCATGAAGTGATATAACACCAGTCTAACCACTGCACAGAGACACAGACCATGAAGTGATATAACACCAGTCTAACCACTGCACAGAGACACAGACCATGAAGTGATATAACACCAGTCTAACCACTGCACAGAGACACAGACCATGAAGTGATATAACACCAGTCTAACCACTGCACAGACCATGAAGTGATACAACACAGAACCACTGCACAGAGACACAGACCATGAAGATATAACACCAGTCTAACCACTGCACAGAGACACAGACCATGAAGTGATATAACACCAGTCTAACCACTGCACTGAAGTGATACAACAGAGACACAGACCATGAAGTGATATAACACCAGTCTAACCACTGCACAGAGACACAGACCATGAAGTGATACAACACCAGTCTAAACACACTGCACTGCACAGAGACACAGACCATGAAGTGATATAACACCAGTCTAACCACTGCACAGAGACACAGACCATGAAGTATAACACCAGTCTAACCACTGCACAGAGACACAGATATAACACCAGTCTAACCACTGCACAGAGACACAGACCATGAAGTGATATAACACCAGTCTAACCACTGCACAGAGACACAGACCATGAAGTGATATAACACCAGTCTAACCACTGCACAGAGACACAGACCATGAAGTGATATAACACCAGTCTAACCACTGCACAGAGACACAGACCATGAAGTGATATAACACCAGTCTAACCACTGCACAGAGACACAGACCATGAAGTGATATAACACCAGTCTAACCACTGCACAGAGACACAGACCATGAAGTGATATAACACCAGTCTAACCACTGCACAGAGACACAGACCATGAAGTGATATAACACCAGTCTAACCACTGCACAGAGACACAGACCATGAAGTGATATAACACCAGTCTAACCACTGCACAGAGACACAGACCATGAAGTGATACAACAGAACCACTGCACAGAGACACAGACCATGAAGTGATACAACACCAGTCTAACCACTGCACAGAGACACAGACCATGAAGTGATATAACACCAGTCTAACCACTGCAGAGAGACACAGACCATGAAGTGATATAACACCAGTCTAACCACTGCACAGAGACACAGACCATGAAGTGATATAACACCAGTCTAACCACTGCACAGAGACACAGACCATGAAGTGATATAACACCAGTCTAACCACTGCACAGAGACACAGACCATGAAGTGATATAACACCAGTCTAACCACTGCACAGAGACACAGACCATGAAGTGATATAACACCAGTCTAACCACTGCACAGAGACACAGACCATGAAGTGATATAACACCAGTCTAACCACTGCACAGAGACACAGACCATGAAGTGATATAACACCAGTCTAACCACTGCACAGAGACACAGACCATGAAGTGATACAACACCAGTCTAACCACTGCACAGAGACACAGACCATGAAGTGATACAACACCAGTCTAACCACTGCACAGACCATGAAGATATAACACCAGTCTAACCACTGCACAGACACAGACCATGAAGTGATATAACACCAGTCTAACCACTGCACAGAGACACAGACCATGAAGTGATATAACACCAGTCTAACCACTGCACAGAGACACAGACCATGAAGTGATATAACACCAGTCTAACCACTGCACAGAGACACAGACCATGAAGTGATACAACACCAGTCTAACCACTGCACAGAGACACAGACCATGAAGTGATATAACACCAGTCTAACCACTGCACAGAGACACAGACCATGAAGTGATATAACACCAGTCTAACCACTGCACAGAGACACAGACCATGAAGTGATATAACACTGCACAGAGACACAGACCATGAAGTGATATAACACCAGTCTAACCACTGCACAGAGACACAGACCATGAAGTGATATAACACCAGTCTAACCACTGCACAGAGACACAGACCATGAAGTGATATAACACCAGTCTAACCACTGCACAGAGACACAGACCATGAAGTGATATAACACCAGTCTAACCACTGCACAGAGACACAGACCATGAAGTGATATAACACCAGTCTAACCACTGCACAGAGACACAGACCATGAAGTGATATAACACCAGTCTAACCACTGCACAGAGACACAGACCATGAAGTGATATAACACCAGTCTAACCACTGCACAGAGACACAGACCATGAAGTGATATAACACCAGTCTAACCACTGCAGAGACACAGACCATGAAGTGATATAACACCAGTCTAACCACTGCACAGAGACACAGACCATGAAGTGATATAACACCAGTCTAACCACTGCACAGAGACACAGACCATGAAGTGATATAACACCAGTCTAACCACTGCACAGAGACACAGACCATGAAGTGATATAACACCAGTCTAACCACTGCACAGAGACACAGACCATGAAGTGATATAACACCAGTCTAACCACTGCACAGAGACACAGACCATGAAGTGATATAACACCAGCTAACCACTGCACAGAGACACAGACCATGAAGTGATACAACACCAGTCTAACCACTGCACAGAGACACAGACCATGAAGTGATATAACACCAGTCTAACCACTGCACAGAGACACAGACCATGAAGTGATATAACACCAGTCTAACCACTGCACAGAGACACAGACCATGAAGTGATATAACACCAGTCTAACCACTGCACAGAGACACAGACCATGAAGTGATACCAGTACTGCACAGAGACACAGACCATGAAGTGATATAACACCAGTCTAACCACTGCACAGAGACACAGACCATGAAGTGATATAACACCAGTGCACAGAGACACAGACCATGAAGTGATATAACACCAGTCTAACCACTGCACAGAGACACAGACCATGAAGTGATATAACACCAGTCTAACCACTGCACAGAGACACAGACCATGAAGTGATACAACACCAGTCTAACCACTGCACAGAGACACAGACCATGAAGTGATATAACACCAGTCTAACCACTGCACAGAGACACAGACCATGAAGTGATATAACACCAGTCTAACCACTAACACAGACCATGAAGTGATATAACACCAGAGACACAGACCATGAAGTGATATAACACCAGTCTAACCACTGCACAGAGACACAGACCATGAAGTGATATAACACCAGTCTAACCACTGCACAGAGACACAGACCATGAAGTGATACAACACCAGTCTAACCACTGCACAGAGACACAGACCATGAAGTGATATAACACCAGTCTAACCACTGCACAGAGACACAGACCATGAAGTGATATAACACCAGTCTAACCACTAACAGAGACACAGACCATGAAGTGATATAACACCAGAACCACTGAGACACAGACCATGAAGTGATACAACACCAGTCTAACCACTGCACAGAGACACAGACCATGAAGTGATATAAACACCAGTCTAACCACTGCACAGAGACACAGACCATGAAGTGATATAACACCAGTCTAACCACTGCACAGAGACACAGACCATGAAGTGATATAACACCAGTCTAACCACTGCACAGAGACACAGACCATGAAGTGATATAACACCAGTCTAACCACTGCACAGAGACACAGACCATGAAGTGATACAACACCAGTCTAACTACTGCACAGAGACACAGACCATGAAGTGATATAACACCAGTCTAACCACTGCAGAGAGACACAGACCATGAAGTGATACAACACCAGTCTAACCACTATACAGAGACACAGACCATGAAGTGATATAACACCAGTCTAACCACTGCACAGAGACACAGACCATGAAGTGATACAACACCAGTCTAACCACTGCACAGAGACACAGACCATGAAGTGATATAACACCAGTCTAACCACTGCACAGAGACACAGACCATGAAGTGATATAACACCAGTCTAACCACTGCACAGAGACACAGACCATGAAGTGATATAACACCAGTCTAACCACTGCACAGAGACACAGACCATGAAGTGATATAACACCAGTCTAACCACTGCACAGAGACACAGACCATGAAGTGATATAACACCAGTCTAACCAGAGAGACTGAAGTGATATAACACCAGTCTAACCACTGAGACACAGACCATGAAGTGATATAACACCAGTCTAACCACTGCACAGAGACACAGACCATGAAGTGATATAACACCAGTCTAACCACTGCACAGAGACACAGACCATGAAGTGATACAACACCAGTCTAACCACTGCACAGAGACACAGACCATGAAGTGATATAACACCAGTCTAACCACTGCACAGAGACACAGACCATGAAGTGATACAACACCAGTCTAACCACTGCACAGAGACACAGACCATGAAGTGATATAACACCAGTCTAACCACTGCACAGAGACACAGACCATGAAGTGATATAACACCAGTCTAACCACTGCACAGAGACACAGACCATGAAGTGATACAACACCAGTCTAACTACTGCACAGAGACACAGACCATGAAGTGATATAACACCAGTCTAACCACTGCACAGAGACACAGACCATGAAGTGATACAACACCAGTCTAACCACTACACAGAGACACAGACCATGAAGTGATATAACACCAGTCTAACCACTGCACAGAGACACAGACCATGAAGTGATATAACACCAGTCTAACCACTGCACAGAGACACAGACCATGAAGTGATATAACACCAGTCTAACCACTGCACAGAGACACAGACCATGAAGTGATATAACACCAGTCTAACCACTGCACAGAGACACAGACCATGAAGTGATATAACACCAGTCTAACCACTGCAGAGAGACACAGACCATGAAGTGATATAACACCAGTCTAACCACTGCACAGAGACACAGACCATGAAGTGATACAACACCAGTCTAACCACTGCAGAGAGACACAGACCATGAAGTGATACAACACCAGTCTAACCACTGCACAGAGACACAGACCATGAAGTGATATAACACCAGTCTAACCACTGCACAGAGACACAGACCATGAAGTGATATAACACCAGTCTAACCACTGCAGAGAGACACAGACCATGAAGTGATATAACACCAGTCTAACCACTGCACAGAGACCAGACTGATATAACACCAGTCTAGAGACACAGACCATGAAGTGATATAACACCAGTCTAACCACTGCACAGAGACACAGACCATGAAGTGATATAACACCAGTCTAACCACTGCAGAGACACAGACCATGAAGTGATACAACACCAGTCTAACCACTGCACAGAGACACAGACCATGAAGTGATATAACACCAGTCTAACCACTGCACAGAGACACAGACCATGAAGTGATATAACACCAGTCTAACCACTGCACAGAGACACAGACCATGAAGTGATATAACACCAGTCTAACCACTGCACAGAGACACAGACCATGAAGTGATATAACACCAGTCTAACCACTGCACAGAGACACAGACCATGAAGTGATATAACACCAGTCTAACCACTGCACAGACACAGACCATGAAGTGATAGACCATGAAGTGATATAACACCAGTCTAACCACTGCACAGAGACACAGACCATGAAGTGATACAACACCAGTCTAACCACTGCACAGAGACACAGACCATGAAGTGATATAACACCAGTCTAACCACTGCACAGAGACACAGACCATGAAGTGATATAACACCAGTCTAACCACTGCACAGAGACACAGACCATGAAGTGATATAACACCAGTCTAACCACTGCACAGAGACAGAAGTGACAACACCAGTCTAACCACTGCACAGAGACACAGACCATGAAGTGATACAACACCAGTCTAACCACTGCACAGAGACACAGACCATGAAGTGATACAACACCAGTCACAGACCATGAACCACTGCACAGAGACACAGACCATGAAGTGATATAACACCAGTCTAACCACTGCACAGAGACACAGACCATGAAGTGATATAACAACCACTGCACAGAGACACAGACCATGAAGTGATACAACACCAGTCTAACCACTGCACAGAGACACAGACCATGAAGTGATATAACACCAGTCTAACCACTGCAGAGAGACACAGACCATGAAGTGATACAACACCAGTCTAACCACTATACAGAGACACAGACCATGAAGTGATATAACACCAGTCTAACCACTGCACAGAGACACAGACCATGAAGTGATACAACACCAGTCTAACTACTGCACAGAGACACAGACCATGAAGTGATATAACACCAGTCTAACCACTGCACAGAGACACAGACCATGAAGTGATATAACACCAGTCTAACCACTGCAGAGAGACACAGACCATGAAGTGATATAACACCAGTCTAACCACTGCACAGAGACACAGACCATGAAGTGATATAACACCAGTCTAACCACTGCACAGAGACACAGACCATGAAGTGATACAACACCAGTCTAACCACTGCACAGAGACACAGACCATGAAGTGATATAACACCAGTCTAACCACTGCAGTGAGAGACACAGACCATGAAGTGATACAACACCAGTCTAACCACTGCACAGAGACACAGACCATGAAGTGATATAACACCAGTCTAACCACTGCACAGAGACACAGACCATGAAGTGATATAACACCAGTCTAACCACTGCACAGAGACACAGACCATGAAGTGATATAACACCAGTCTAACCACTGCACAGAGACACAGACCATGAAGTGATATAACACCAGTCTAACCACTGCACAGAGACACAGACCATGAAGTGATACAACACCAGTCTAACCACTGCACAGAGACACAGACCATGAAGTGAAGTATAACACCAGTCTAACCACTGCACAGAGACACAGACCATGAAGTGATATAACACCAGTCTAACCACTGCACAGAGACACAGACCATGAAGTGATATAACACCAGTCTAACCACTGCACAGAGACACAGACCATGAAGTGATATAACACCAGTCCCACTGCACAGACACAGACCATGAAGTGATATAACACCAGTCTAACCACTGCACAGACCATGACACCAGTCTAACCACTGCACAGTGACCATGAAGTGATACAACACCAGTCTAACCACTGCACAGAGACACAGACCATGAAGTGATATAACACCAGTCTAACCACTGCACAGAGACACAGACCATGAAGTGATACAACACCAGTCTAACCACTGCACAGAGACACAGACCATGAAGTGATACAACACCAGTCTAACCACTGCACAGAGACACAGACAGAGACAACAGACCATGAAGAGACACAGACCATGAAGTGATACAACACCAGTCTAACACCAGAGACACAGACCATGAAGTGATATAACACCAGAACCACTGCACAGAGACACAGACCATGAAGTGATATAACACCAGTCTAACCACTGCACAGAGACACAGACCATGAAGTGATATAACACCAGTCTAACCACTGCACAGAGACACAGACCATGAAGTGATATAACACCAGTCTAACCACTGCACAGAGACACAGACCATGAAGTGATATAACACCAGTCTAACCACTGCACAGAGACACAGACCATGAAGTGATATAACACCAGTCTAACCACTGCAGAGAGACACAGACCATGAAGTGATATAACACCAGTCTAACCACTGCACAGAGACACAGACCATGAAGTGATACAACACCAGTCTAACCACTGCACAGAGACACAGACCATGAAGTGATACAACACCAGTCTAACCACTGCACAGAGACACAGACCATGAAGTGATATAACACCAGTCTAACCACTGCACAGAGACACAGACCATGAAGTGATACAACACCAGTCTAACCACTGCACAGAGACACAGACCATGAAGTGATATAACACCAGTCTAACCACTGCACAGAGACACAGACCATGAAGTGATATAACACCAGTCTAACCACTGCAGAGAGACACAGACCATGAAGTGATATAACACCAGTCTAACCACTGCAGAGAGACACAGACCATGAAGTGATATAACACCAGTGAAGTGATATAACACCAGTCTAACCACTGCAGAGAGACAGTGATATAACAGACCATGAAGTGATATAACACCAGTCTAACCACTGCAGAGACACAGACCATGAAGTGATATAACACCAGTCTAACCACTGCAGAGAGACACAGACCATGAAGTGATATAACACCAGTCTAACCACTGCACAGAGACACAGACCATGAAGTGATA
>NW_024607530.1:0-29122 GCF_018296145.1 Oncorhynchus tshawytscha | reverse complement strand
GGCCTGAGTACGCCTGATCTCGTCTGATCTCGGAAGCTAAGCAGGGTCGGGCCTGGTTAGTACTTGGATGGGAGACTTCCTGGGAATACCAGGTGATGTAAGCTTTTTGTCAACTCTTTGTCCGTTTTTTCCCACAAGGCTGATATATGCAATTTCTTCCACTTTTTGAGTGACACAAAGATGCTTATCTAAATGGTGAAAATGCAACAGCTGTTAATCAGACTCACTTTCACTTTACATAGTGCACCAAGAGATAGTTTCTCGCTTACGACCACACCGGCCTGAGTACGCCTGATCTCGTCTGATCTCGGAAGCTAAGCAGGGTCGGGCCTGGTTAGTACTTGGATGGGAGACTTCCTGGGAATACCAGGTGCTGTAAGCTTTTTGTCAACTCTTTGTCCGTTTTTCCCACAAGGCTGAAATATGTGCCCTTGCTTTGAAATAAGTAAGCAAGTTTAGTTTGTATTTCATCCAACAATCTGTGCTACAAATTATGGCTGCAGTATATGCAATTTCTTCCACTTTTTGAGTGACACAAAGATGCTTATCTAAATGGTGAAAATGCAACAGCTGTTAATCAGACTCACTTTCACTTTACATAGTGCACCAAGACATAGTTTCTCGCTTACGACCACACCGGCCTGAGTACGCCTGATCTCGTCTGATCTCGGAAGCTAAGCAGGGTCGGGCCTGGTTAGTACTTGGATGGGAGACTTCCTGGGAATACCAGGTGCTTTTGTCACTGCTTTTGTCAACTCTTTGTCCGTTTATTCCCACAAGGCTGAAATATGTGCCCTTGCTTTGAAATAAGTAAGCAAGTTTAGTTTGTATTTCATCCAACAATCTGTGCTACAAATTATGGCTGCAGTATATGCAATTTCTTCCACTTTTTGAGTGACACAAAGATGCTTATCTAAATGGTGAAAATGCAACAGCTGTTAATCAGACTCACTTTCACTTTACATAGTGCACCAAGAGATAGTTTCTCGCTTACGACCACACCGGCCTGAGTACGCCTGATCTCGTCTGATCTCGGAAGCTAAGCAGGGTCGGGCCTGGTTAGTACTTGGATGGGAGACTTCCTGGGAATACCAGGTGCTGTAAGCTTTTTGTCAACTCTTTGTCCGTTTATTCCCACAAGGCTGAAATATGTGCCCTTGCTTTGAAATAAGTAAGCAAGTTTAGTTTGTATTTCATCCAACAATCTGTGCTACAAATTATGGCTGCAGTATATGCAATTTCTTCCACTTTTTGAGTGACACAAAGATGCTTATCTAAATGGTGAAAATGCAACAGCTGTTAATCAGACTCACTTTCACTTTACATAGTGCACCAAGACATAGTTTCTCGCTTACGACCACACCGGCCTGAGTACGCCTGATCTCGTCTGATCTCGGAAGCTAAGCAGGGTCGGGCCTGGTTAGTACTTGGATGGGAGACTTCCTGGGAATACCAGGTGCTGTAAGCTTTTTGTCAACTCTTTGTCCAACTTTTCCCACAAGGCTGAAATATGTGCCCTTGCTTTGAAATAAGTAAGCAAGTTTAGTTTGTATTTCATCCAACAATCTGTGCTACAAATTATGGCTGCAGTATATGCAATTTCTTCCACTTTTTGAGTGACACAAAGATGCTTATCTAAATGGTGAAAATGCAACAGCTGTTAATCAGACTCACTTTCACTTTACATAGTGCACCAAGAGGTAGTTTCTCGCTTACGACCACACCGGCCTGAGTACGCCTGATCTCGTCTGATCTCGGAAGCTAAGCAGGGTCGGGCCTGGTTAGTACTTGGATGGGAGACTTCCTGGGAATACCAGGTGCTGTAAGCTTTTTGTCAACTCTTTGTCCGTTTATTCCCACAAGGCTGAAATATGTGCCCTTGCTTTGAAATAAGTAAGCAAGTTTAGTTTGTATTTCATCCAACAATCTGTGCTACAAATTATGGCTGCAGTATATGCAATTTCTTCCACTTTTTGAGTGACACAAAGATGCTTATCTAAATGGTGAAAATGCAACAGCTGTTAATCAGACTCACTTTCACTTTACATAGTGCACCAAGAAATAGTTTCTCGCTTACGACCACACCGGCCTGAGTACGCCTGATCTCGTCTGATCTCGGAAGCTAAGCAGGGTCGGGCCTGGTTAGTACTTGGATGGGAGACTTCCTGGGAATACCAGGTGCTGTAAGCTTTTGTCACTGCCTTGTGGAATTTCAACTCTTTGTCCGTTTGCTTTGAAATAAGTAAGCAAGTTTAGTTTGTATTTCATCCAACAATCTTTCAACTCTTTGTCCGTTTATTCCCACAAGGCTGAAATATGTGCCCTTGCTTTGAAATAAGTAAGCAAGTTTAGTTTGTATTTCATCCAACAATCTGTGCTACAAATTATGGCTGCAGTATATGCAATTTCTTCCACTTTTTGAGTGACACAAAGATGCTTATCTAAATGGTGAAAATGCAACAGCTGTTAATCAGACTCACTTTCATTTTACATAGTGCACCAAGAGATAATTTCTCGCTTACGACCACACCGGCCTGAGTACGCCTGATCTCGTCTGATCTCGGAAGCTAAGCAGGGTCGGGCCTGGTTAGTACTTGGATGGGAGACTTCTTCATCCAACAATCTGTGCTACAAATTATGGCTGCAGTATATGCAATTTCTTCCACTTTTTGAGTGACACAAAGATGCTTATCTAAATGGTGAAAATGCAACAGCTGTTAATCAGACTCACTTTCACTTTACATAGTGCACCAAGAGATAGTTTCTCGCTTACGACCACACCGGCCTGAGTACGCCTGATCTCGTCTGATCTCGGAAGCTAAGCAGGGTCGGGCCTGGTTAGTACTTGGATGGGAGACTTCCTGGGAATACCAGGTGCTGTAAGCTTTTTGTCACTGCCTTGTGGAATTTCAACTCTTTGTCCGTTTATTCCCACAAGGCTGAAATATGTGCCCTTGCTTTGAAATAAGTAAGCAAGTTTAGTTTGTATTTCATCCAACAATCTGTGCTACAAATTATGGCTGCAGTATATGCAATTTCTTCCACTTTTTGAGTGACACAAAGATGCTTATCTAAATGGTGAAAATGCAACAGCTGTTAATCAGACTCACTTTCACTTTACATAGTGCACCAAGAGATAGTTTCTCGCTTACGACCACACCGGCCTGAGTACGCCTGATCTCGTCTGATCTCGGAAGCTAAGCAGGGTCGGGCCTGGTTAGTACTTGGATGGGAGACTTCCTGGGAATACCAGGTGCTGTAAGCTTTTTGTCACTGCCTTGTGGAATTTCAACTCTTTGTCCGTTTTTTTTATGTGCCCTTGCTTTGAAATAAGTAAGCAAGTTTAGTTTGTATTTCATCCAACAATCTGTGCTACAAATTATGGCTGCAGTATATGCAATTTCTTCCACTTTTTGAGTGACACAAAGATGCTTATCTAAATGGTGAAAATGCAACAGCTGTTAATCAGACTCACTTTCACTTTACATAGTGCACCAAGAAATAGTTTCTCGCTTACGACCACACCGGCCTGAGTACGCCTGATCTCGTCTGATCTCGGAAGCTAAGCAGGGTCGGGCCTGGTTAGTACTTGGATGGGAGACTTCCTGGGAATACCAGGTGATGTAAGCTTTTTGTCACTGCCTTGTGGAATTTCAACTCTTTGTCCGTTTACTCTTTGTCCGTTTATTCCCACAAGGCTGAAATATGTGCCCTTGCTTTGAAATAAGTAAGCAAGTTTAGTTTGTATTTCATCCAACAATCTGTGCTACAAATTATGGCTGCAGTATATGCAATTTCTTCCACTTTTTGAGTGACACAAAGATGCTTATCTAAATGGTGAAAATGCAACAGCTGTTAATCAGACTCACTTTCACTTTACATAGTGCACCAAGAAATAGTTTCTCGCTTACGACCACACCGGCCTGAGTACGCCTGATCTCGTCTGATCTCGGAAGCTAAGCAGGGTCGGGCCTGGTTAGTACTTGGATGGGAGACTTCCTGGGAATACCAGGTGATGTAAGCTTTTTCACTGTCAACTCTTTGTCCGTTTTTTCCCACAAGGCTGAAATATGTGCCCTTGCTTTGAAATAAGTAAGCAAGTTTAGTTTGTATTTCATCCAACAATCTGTGCTACAAATTATGGCTGCAGTATATGCAATTTCTTCCACTTTTTGAGTGACACAAAGATGCTTATCTAAATGGTGAAAATGCAACAGCTGTTAATCAGACTCACTTTCACTTTACATAGTGCACCAAGAAATAGTTTCTTGCTTACGACCACACCGGCCTGAGTACGCCTGATCTCGTCTGATCTCGGAAGCTAAGCAGGGTCGGGCCTGGTTAGTACTTGGATGGGAGACTTCCTGGGAATACCAGGTGATGTAAGCTTTTGTCAACTCTTTGTCCGTTTTTTCCCACAAGGCTGAAATATGTGCCCTTGCTTTGAAATAAGTAAGCAAGTTTAGTTTGTATTTCATCCAACAATCTGTGCTAAATATGTGCAAATTATTTAGGCCAACAATCTGTGCTAAATTAAATTATGGCAGTATATGCAATTTCTTCCACTTTTTGAGTGACACAAAGATGCTTATCTAAATGGTGAAAATGCAACAGCTGTTAATCAGACTCACTTTCACTTTACATAGTGCACCAAGAAATAGTTTCTCGCTTACGACCACACCGGCCTGAGTACGCCTGATCTCGTCTGATCTCGGAAGCTAAGCAGGGTCGGGCCTGGTTAGTACTTGGATGGGAGACTTCCTGGGAATACCAGGTGATGTAAGCTTTTTCACTCAACTCTTTGTCCGTTTTTTCCCACAAGGCTGAAATATGTGCCCTTGCTTTGAAATAAGTAAGCAAGTTTAGTTTGTATTTCATCCAACAATCTGTGCTACAAATTATGGCTGCAGTATATGCAATTTCTTCCACTTTTTGAGTGACACAAAGATGCTTATCTAAATGGTGAAAATGCAACAGCTGTTAATCAGACTCACTTTCACTTTACATAGTGCACCAAGAGATAATTTCTAGCTTACGACCACACGGGCTGAGTACGCCTGATCTCGTCTGATCTCGGAAGCTAAGCAGGGTCGGGCCTGGTTAGTACTTGGATGGGAGACTTCCTGGGAATACCAGGTGCTGTAAGCTTTTTGTCACTGCCTTGTGGAATTTCAACTCTTTGTCCGTTTATTCCCACAAGGCTGAAATATGTGCCCTTGCTTTGAAATAAGTAAGCAAGTTTAGTTTGTATTTCATCCAACAATCTGTGCTACAAATTATGGCTGCAGTATATGCAATTTCTTCCACTTTTTGAGTGACACAAAGATGCTTATCTAAATGGTGAAAATGCAACAGCTGTTAATCAGACTCACTTTCACTTTACATAGTGCACCAAGAGATAGTTTCTCGCTTACGACCACACCGGCCTGAGTACGCCTGATCTCGTCTGATCTCGGAAGCTAAGCAGGGTCGGGCCTGGTTAGTACTTGGATGGGAGACTTCCTGGGAATACCAGGTGCTGTAAGCTTTTTGTCACTGCCTTGGAATTTCAACTCTTTGTCCGTTTTTCCCACAAGGCTGAAATATGTGCCCTTGCTTTGAAATAAGTAAGCAAGTTTAGTTTGTATTTCATCCAACAATCTGTGCTACAAATTATGGCTGCAGTATATGCAATTTCTTCCACTTTTTGAGTGACACAAAGATGCTTATCTAAATGGTGAAAATGCAACAGCTGTTAATCAGACTCACTTTCACTTTACATAGTGCACCAAGAGATAGTTTCTCGCTTACGACCACACCGGCCTGAGTACGCCTGATCTCGTCTGATCTCGGAAGCTAAGCAGGGTCGGGCCTGGTTAGTACTTGGATGGGAGACTTCCTGGGAATACCAGGTGCTGTAAGCTTTTTGTCACTGCCTTGTGGAATTTCAACTCTTTGTCCGTTTTTTCCCACAAGGCTGAAATATGTGCCCTTGCTTTGAAATAAGTAAGCAAGTTTAGTTTGTATTTCATCCAACAATCTGTGCTACAAATTATGGCTGCAGTATATGCAATTTCTTCCACTTTTTGAGTGACACAAAGATGCTTATCTAAATGGTGAAAATGCAACAGCTGTTAATCAGACTCACTTTCACTTTACATAGTGCACCAAGAGATAGTTTCTCGCTTACGACCACACCGGCCTGAGTACGCCTGATCTCGTCTGATCTCGGAAGCTAAGCAGGGTCGGGCCTGGTTAGTACTTGGATGGGAGACTTCCTGGGAATACCAGGTGCTGTAAGCTTTTTGTCAACTCTTTGTCAACTCTTTGTCCGTTTATTCCCACAAGGCTGAAATATGTGCCCTTGCTTTGAAATAAGTAAGCAAGTTTAGTTTGTATTTCATCCAACAATCTGTGCTACAAATTATGGCTGCAGTATATGCAATTTCTTCCACTTTTTGAGTGACACAAAGATGCTTATCTAAATGGTGAAAATGCAACAGCTGTTAATCAGACTCACTTTCACTTTCTCGCTTACGACCACACCGGCCTGAGTACGCCTGATCTCGTCTGATCTCGGAAGCTAAGCAGGGTCGGGCCTGGTTAGTACTTGGATGGGAGACTTCCTGGGAATACCAGGTGCTGTAAGCTTTTTGTCACTGCCTTGTGGAATTTCAACTCTTTGTCCGTTTTTTCCCACAAGGCTGAAATATGTGCCCTTGCTTTGAAATAAGTAAGCAAGTTTAGTTTGTATTTCATCCAACAATCTGTGCTACAAATTATGGCTGCAGTATATGCAATTTCTTCCACTTTTTGAGTGACACAAAGATGCTTATCTAAATGGTGAAAATGCAACAGCTGTTAATCAGACTCACTTTCACTTTACATAGTGCACCAAGAGATAGTTTCTCGCTTACGACCACACCGGCCTGAGTACGCCTGATCTCGTCTGATCTCGGAAGCTAAGCAGGGTCGGGCCTGGTTAGTACTTGGATGGGAGACTTCCTGGGAATAGGTGGTGCTGAGCTTTTTGTCACTGCCTTGTGGAATTTCAACTCTTTGTCCGTTTTTTCCCACAAGGCTGAAATATGTGCCCTTGCTTTGAAATAAGTAAGCAAGTTTAGTTTGTATTTCATCCAACAATCTGTGCTACAAATTATGGCTGCAGTATATGCAATTTCTTCCACTTTTTGAGTGACACAAAGATGCTTATCTAAATGGTGAAAATGCAACAGCTGTTAATCAGACTCACTTTCACTTTACATAGTGCACCAAGAGATAGTTTCTCGCTTACGACCACACCGGCCTGAGTACGCCTGATCTCGTCTGATCTCGGAAGCTAAGCAGGGTCGGGCCTGGTTAGTACTTGGATGGGAGACTTCCTGGGAATACCAGGTGCTGTAAGCTTTTTGTCACTGCCTTGTGGAATTTCAACTCTTTGTCCGTTTTTCCCACAAGGCTGAAATATGTGCCCTTGCTTTGAAATAAGTAAGCAAGTTTAGTTTGTATTTCATCCAACAATCTGTGCTACAAATTATGGCTGCAGTATATGCAATTTCTTCCACTTTTTGAGTGACACAAAGATGCTTATCTAAATGGTGAAAATGCAACAGCTGTTAATCAGACTCACTTTCACTTTACATAGTGCACCAAGAGATAGTTTCTCGCTTACGACCACACCGGCCTGAGTACGCCTGATCTCGTCTGATCTCGGAAGCTAAGCAGGGTCGGGCCTGGTTAGTACTTGGATGGGAGACTTCCTGGGAATACCAGGTGCTGTAAGCTTTTTGTCAACTCTTTGTCCGTTTTTTTTTTCCCACAAGGCTGAAATATGTGCCCTTGCTTTGAAATAAGTAAGCAAGTTTAGTTTGTATTTCATCCAACAATCTGTGCTACAAATTATGGCTGCAGTATATGCAATTTCTTCCACTTTTTGAGTGACACAAAGATGCTTATCTAAATGGTGAAAATGCAACAGCTGTTAATCAGACTCACTTTCACTTTACATAGTGCACCAAGAGATAGTTTCTCGCTTACGACCACACCGGCCTGAGTACGCCTGATCTCGTCTGATCTCGGAAGCTAAGCAGGGTCGGGCCTGGTTAGTACTTGGATGGGAGACTTCCTGGGAATACCAGGTGCTGTAAGCTTTTTGTCAACTCTTTGTCCGTTTTTTCCCACAAGGCTGAAATATGTGCCCTTGCTTTGAAATAAGTAAGCAAGTTTAGTTTGTATTTCATCCAACAATCTGTGCTACAAATTATGGCTGCAGTATATGCAATTTCTTCCACTTTTTGAGTGACACAAAGATGCTTATCTAAATGGTGAAAATGCAACAGCTGTTAATCAGACTCACTTTCACTTTACATAGTGCACCAAGAGATAGTTTCTCTTACGCTTACGACCACACCGGCCTGAGTACGCCTGATCTCGTCTGATCTCGGAAGCTAAGCAGGGTCGGGCCTGGTTAGTACTTGGATGGGAGACTTCCTGGGAATACCAGGTGCTGTAAGCTTTTTGTCACTGCCTTGTGGAATTTCAACTCTTTGTCCGTTTTTTTCCCACAAGGCTGAAATATGTGCCCTTGCTTTGAAATAAGTAAGCAAGTTTAGTTTGTATTTCATCCAACAATCTGTGCTACAAATTATGGCTGCAGTATATGCAATTTCTTCCACTTTTTGAGTGACACAAAGATGCTTATCTAAATGGTGAAAATGCAACAGCTGTTAATCAGACTCACTTTCACTTTACATAGTGCACCAAGAGATAGTTTCTCGCTTACGACCACACCGGCCTGAGTACGCCTGATCTCGTCTGATCTCGGAAGCTAAGCAGGGTCGGGCCTGGTTAGTACTTGGATGGGAGACTTCCTGGGAATACCAGGTGCTGTAAGCTTTTTGTCACTGCCTTGTGGAATTTCAACTCTTTGTCCGTTTTTTCCCACAAGGCTGAAATATGTGCCCTTGCTTTGAAATAAGTAAGCAAGTTTAGTTTGTATTTCATCCAACAATCTGTGCTACAAATTATGGCTGCAGTATATGCAATTTCTTCCACTTTTTGAGTGACACAAAGATGCTTATCTAAATGGTGAAAATGCAACAGCTGTTAATCAGACTCACTTTCACTTTACATAGTGCACCAAGAGATAGTTTCTCGCTTACGACCACACCGGCCTGAGTACGCCTGATCTCGTCTGATCTCGGAAGCTAAGCAGGGTCGGGCCTGGTTAGTACTTGGATGGGAGACTTCCTGGGAATACCAGGTGCTGTAAGCTTTTTGTCAACTCTTTGTCCGTTTTTTCCCACAAGGCTGAAATATGTGCCCTTGCTTTGAAATAAGTAAGCAAGTTTAGTTTGTATTTCATCCAACAATCTGTGCTACAAATTATGGCTGCAGTATATGCAATTTCTTCCACTTTTTGAGTGACACAAAGATGCTTATCTAAATGGTGAAAATGCAACAGCTGTTAATCAGACTCACTTTCACTTTACATAGTGCACCAAGAAATAGTTTCTCGCTTACGACCACACCGGCCTGAGTACGCCTGATCTCGTCTGATCTCGGAAGCTAAGCAGGGTCGGGCCTGGTTAGTACTTGGATGGGAGACTTCCTGGGAATACCAGGTGCTGTAAGCTTTTTGTCAACTCTTTGTCCGTTTTTTCCCACAAGGCTGAAATATGTGCCCTTGCTTTGAAATAAGTAAGCAAGTTTAGTTTGTATTTCATCCAACAATCTGTGCTACAAATTATGGCTGCAGTATATGCAATTTCTTCCACTTTTTGAGTGACACAAAGATGCTTATCTAAATGGTGAAAATGCAACAGCTGTTAATCAGACTCACTTTCACTTTACATAGTGCACCAAGAGATAGTTTCTCGCTTACGACCACACCGGCCTGAGTACGCCTGATCTCGTCTGATCTCGGAAGCTAAGCAGGGTCGGGCCTGGTTAGTACTTGGATGGGAGACTTCCTGGGAATACCAGGTGCTGTAAGCTTTTTGTCACTGCCTTGTGGAATTTCAACTCTTTGTCCGTTTTTTCCCACAAGGCTGAAATATGTGCCCTTGCTTTGAAATAAGTAAGCAAGTTTAGTTTGTATTTCATCCAACAATCTGTGCTACAAATTATGGCTGCAGTATATGCAATTTCTTCCACTTTTTGAGTGACACAAAGATGCTTATCTAAATGGTGAAAATGCAACAGCTGTTAATCAGACTCACTTTCACTTTACATAGTGCACCAAGAAATAGTTTCTTTCGCTTACGACCACACCGGCCTGAGTACGCCTGATCTCGTCTGATCTCGGAAGCTAAGCAGGGTCGGGCCTGGTTAGTACTTGGATGGGAGACTTCCTGGGAATACCAGGTGCTGTAAGCTTTTTGTCAACTCTTTGTCCGTTTTTTTTTTTCCCACAAGGCTGAAATATGTGCCCTTGCTTTGAAATAAGTAAGCAAGTTTAGTTTGTATTTCATCCAACAATCTGTGCTACAAATTATGGCTGCAGTATATGCAATTTCTTCCACTTTTGAGTGACACAAAGATGCTTATCTAAATGGTGAAAATGCAACAGCTGTTAATCAGACTCACTTTCACTTTACATAGTGCACCAAGAGATAGTTTCTCGCTTACGACCACACCGGCCTGAGTACGCCTGATCTCGTCTGATCTCGGAAGCTAAGCAGGGTCGGGCCTGGTTAGTACTTGGATGGGAGACTTCCTGGGAATACCAGGTGCTGTAAGCTTTTTGTCACTGCCTTGTGGAATTTCAACTCTTTGTCCGTTTTTTCCCACAAGGCTGAAATATGTGCCCTTGCTTTGAAATAAGTAAGCAAGTTTAGTTTGTATTTCATCCAACAATCTGTGCTACAAATTATGGCTGCAGTATATGCAATTTCTTCCACTTTTTGAGTGACACAAAGATGCTTATCTAAATGGTGAAAATGCAACAGCTGTTAATCAGACTCACTTTCACTTTACATAGTGCACCAAGAAATAGTTTCTCGCTTACGACCACACCGGCCTGAGTACGCCTGATCTCGTCTGATCTCGGAAGCTAAGCAGGGTCGGGCCTGGTTAGTACTTGGATGGGAGACTTCCTGGGAATACCAGGTGCTGTAAGCTTTTTGTCAACTCTTTGTCCGTTTTTTCCCACAAGGCTGAAATATGTGCCCTTGCTTTGAAATAAGTAAGCAAGTTTAGTTTGTATTTCATCCAACAATCTGTGCTACAAATTATGGCTGCAGTATATGCAATTTCTTCCACTTTTTGAGTGACACAAAGATGCTTATCTAAATGGTGAAAATGCAACAGCTGTTAATCAGACTCACTTTCACTTTACATAGTGCACCAAGAAATAGTTTCTCGCTTACGACCACACCGGCCTGAGTACGCCTGATCTCGTCTGATCTCGGAAGCTAAGCAGGGTCGGGCCTGGTTAGTACTTGGATGGGAGACTTCCTGGGAATACCAGGTGCTGTAAGCTTTTTGTCACTGCCTTGTGGAATTTCAACTCTTTGTCCGTTTTTCCCACTAGGCTGAAATATGTGCCCTTGCTTTGAAATAAGTAAGCAAGTTTAGTTTGTATTTCATCCAACAATCTGTGCTACAAATTATGGCTGCAGTATATGCAATTTCTTCCACTTTTTGAGTGACACAAAGATGCTTATCTAAATGGTGAAAATGCAACAGCTGTTAATCAGACTCACTTTCACTTTACATAGTGCACCAAGAAATAGTTTCTCGCTTACGACCACACCGGCCTGAGTACGCCTGATCTCGTCTGATCTCGGAAGCTAAGCAGGGTCGGGCCTGGTTAGTACTTGGATGGGAGACTTCCTGGGAATACCAGGTGCTGTAAGCTTTTTGTCAACTCTTTGTCCGTTTTTTCCCACAAGGCTGAAATATGTGCCCTTGCTTTGAAATAAGTAAGCAAGTTTAGTTTGTATTTCATCCAACAATCTGTGCTACAAATTATGGCTGCAGTATATGCAATTTCTTCCACTTTTTGAGTGACAAAAAGATGCTTATCTAAATGGTGAAAATGCAACAGCTGTTAATCAGACTCACTTTCACTTTACATAGTGCACCAAGAAATAGTTTCTCGCTTACGACCACACCGGCCTGAGTACGCCTGATCTCGTCTGATCTCGGAAGCTAAGCAGGGTCGGGCCTGGTTAGTACTTGGATGGGAGACTTCCTGGGAATACCAGGTGATGTAAGCTTTTTGTCAACTCTTTGTCCGTTTTTTCCCACAAGGCTGAAATATGTGCCCTTGCTTTGAAATAAGTAAGCAAGTTTAGTTTGTATTTCATCCAACAATCTGTGCTACAAATTATGGCTGCAGTATATGCAATTTCTTCCACTTTTTGAGTGACACAAAGATGCTTATCTAAATGGTGAAAATGCAACAGCTGTTAATCAGACTCACTTTCACTTTACATAGTGCACCAAGAAATAGTTTCTCGCTTACGACCACACCGGCCTGAGTACGCCTGATCTCGTCTGATCTCGGAAGCTAAGCAGGGTCGGGCCTGGTTAGTACTTGGATGGGAGACTTCCTGGGAATACCAGGTGCTGTAAGCTTTTTGTCAACTCTTTGTCCGTTTTTTCCCACAAGGCTGAAATATGTGCCCTTGCTTTGAAATAAGTAAGCAAGTTTAGTTTGTATTTCATCCAACAATCTGTGCTACAAATTATGGCTGCAGTATATGCAATTTCTTCCACTTTTTGAGTGACACAAAGATGCTTATCTAAATGGTGAAAATGCAACAGCTGTTAATCAGACTCACTTTCACTTTACATAGTGCACCAAGAAATAGTTTCTCGCTTACGACCACACCGGCCTGAGTACGCCTGATCTCGTCTGATCTCGGAAGCTAAGCAGGGTCGGGCCTGGTTAGTACTTGGATGGGAGACTTCCTGGGAATACCAGGTGCTGTAAGCTTTTTGTCACTGCCTTGTGGAATTTCAACTCTTTGTCCGTTTTTTCCCACAAGGCTGAAATATGTGCCCTTGCTTTGAAATAAGTAAGCAAGTTTAGTTTGTATTTCATCCAACAATCTGTGCTACAAATTATGGCTGCAGTATATGCAATTTCTTCCACTTTTTGAGTGACACAAAGATGCTTATCTAAATGGTGAAAATGCAACAGCTGTTAATCAGACTCACTTTCACTTTACATAGTGCACCAAGAAATAGTTTCTCGCTTACGACCACACCGGCCTGAGTACGCCTGATCTCGTCTGATCTCGGAAGCTAAGCAGGGTCGGGCCTGGTTAGTACTTGGATGGGAGACTTCCTGGGAATACCAGGTGATGTAAGCTTTTTGTCAACTCTTTGTCCGTTTTTTTTTTTCCCACAAGGCTGAAATATGTGCCCTTGCTTTGAAATAAGTAAGCAAGTTTAGTTTGTATTTCATCCAACAATCTGTGCTACAAATTATGGCTGCAGTATATGCAATTTCTTCCACTTTTTGAGTGACACAAAGATGCTTATCTAAATGGTGAAAATGCAACAGCTGTTAATCAGACTCACTTTCACTTTACATAGTGCACCAAGAAATAGTTTCTTGCTTACGACCACACCGGCCTGAGTACGCCTGATCTCGTCTGATCTCGGAAGCTAAGCAGGGTCGGGCCTGGTTAGTACTTGGATGGGAGACTTCCTGGGAATACCAGGTGCTGTAAGCTTTTTGTCACTGCCTTGTGGAATTTCAACTCTTTGTCCGTTTTTTCCCACAAGGCTGAAATATGTGCCCTTGCTTTGAAATAAGTAAGCAAGTTTAGTTTGTATTTCATCCAACAATCTGTGCTACAAATTATGGCTGCAGTATATGCAATTTCTTCCACTTTTTGAGTGACACAAAGATGCTTATCTAAATGGTGAAAATGCAACAGCTGTTAATCAGACTCACTTTCACTTTACATAGTGCACCAAGAAATAGTTTCTCGCTTACGACCACACCGGCCTGAGTACGCCTGATCTCGTCTGATCTCGGAAGCTAAGCAGGGTCGGGCCTGGTTAGTACTTGGATGGGAGACTTCCTGGGAATACCAGGTGATGTAAGCTTTTTGTCAACTCTTTGTCCGTTTTTTCCGTTTTTCCCACAAGGCTGAAATATGTGCCCTTGCTTTGAAATAAGTAAGCAAGTTTAGTTTGTATTTCATCCAACAATCTGTGCTACAAATTATGGCTGCAGTATATGCAATTTCTTCCACTTTTTGAGTGACACAAAGATGCTTATCTAAATGGTGAAAATGCAACAGCTGTTAATCAGACTCACTTTCACTTTACATAGTGCACCAAGAAATAGTTTCTCGCTTACGACCACACCGGCCTGAGTACGCCTGATCTCGTCTGATCTCGGAAGCTAAGCAGGGTCGGGCCTGGTTAGTACTTGGATGGGAGACTTCCTGGGAATACCAGGTGCTGTAAGCTTTTTGTCACTGCCTTGTGGAATTTCAACTCTTTGTCCGTTTTTCCCACTAGGCTGAAATATGTGCCCTTGCTTTGAAATAAGTAAGCAAGTTTAGTTTGTATTTCATCCAACAATCTGTGCTACAAATTATGGCTGCAGTATATGCAATTTCTTCCACTTTTTGAGTGACACAAAGATGCTTATCTAAATGGTGAAAATGCAACAGCTGTTAATCAGACTCACTTTCACTTTACATAGTGCACCAAGAAATAGTTTCTCGCTTACGACCACACCGGCCTGAGTACGCCTGATCTCGTCTGATCTCGGAAGCTAAGCAGGGTCGGGCCTGGTTAGTACTTGGATGGGAGACTTCCTGGGAATACCAGGTGATGTAAGCTTTTTGTCAACTCTTTGTCCGTTTTTTCCCACAAGGCTGAAATATGTGCCCTTGCTTTGAAATAAGTAAGCAAGTTTAGTTTGTATTTCATCCAACAATCTGTGCTACAAATTATGGCTGCAGTATATGCAATTTCTTCCACTTTTTGAGTGACACAAAGATGCTTATCTAAATGGTGAAAATGCAACAGCTGTTAATCAGACTCACTTTCACTTTACATAGTGCACCAAGAAATAGTTTCTCGCTTACGACCACACCGGCCTGAGTACGCCTGATCTCGTCTGATCTCGGAAGCTAAGCAGGGTCGGGCCTGGTTAGTACTTGGATGGGAGACTTCCTGGGAATACCAGGTGATGTAAGCTTTTTGTCAACTCTTTGTCCGTTTTTTCCCACAAGGCTGAAATATGTGCCCTTGCTTTGAAATAAGTAAGCAAGTTTAGTTTGTATTTCATCCAACAATCTGTGCTACAAATTATGGCTGCAGTATATGCAATTTCTTCCACTTTTTGAGTGACACAAAGATGCTTATCTAAATGGTGAAAATGCAACAGCTGTTAATCAGACTCACTTTCACTTTACATAGTGCACCAAGAAATAGTTTCTTGCTTACGACCACACCGGCCTGAGTACGCCTGATCTCGTCTGATCTCGGAAGCTAAGCAGGGTCGGGCCTGGTTAGTACTTGGATGGGAGACTTCCTGGAAATACCAGGTGATGTAAGCTTTTTGTCAACTCTTTGTCCGTTTTTTTCCCACAAGGCTGAAATATGTGCCCTTGCTTTGAAATAAGTAAGCAAGTTTAGTTTGTATTTCATCCAACAATCTGTGCTACAAATTATGGCTGCAGTATATGCAATTTCTTCCACTTTTTGAGTGACACAAAGATGCTTATCTAAATGGTGAAAATGCAACAGCTGTTAATCAGACTCACTTTCACTTTACATAGTGCACCAAGAAATAGTTTCTTGCTTACGACCACACCGGCCTGAGTACGCCTGATCTCGTCTGATCTCGGAAGCTAAGCAGGGTCGGGCCTGGTTAGTACTTGGATGGGAGACTTCCTGGGAATACCAGGTGCTGTAAGCTTTTTGTCACTGCCTTGTGGAATTTCAACTCTTTGTCCGTTTTTTCCCACAAGGCTGAAATATGTGCCCTTGCTTTGAAATAAGTAAGCAAGTTTAGTTTGTTTGTATTTCATCCAACAATCTGTGCTACAAATTATGGCTGCAGTATATGCAATTTCTTCCACTTTTTGAGTGACACAAAGATGCTTATCTAAATGGTGAAAATGCAACAGCTGTTAATCAGACTCACTTTCACTTTACATAGTGCACCAAGAAATAGTTTCTTGCTTACGACCACACCGGCCTGAGTACGCCTGATCTCGTCTGATCTCGGAAGCTAAGCAGGGTCGGGCCTGGTTAGTACTTGGATGGGAGACTTCCTGGGAATACCAGGTGATGTAAGCTTTTTGTCAACTCTTTGTCCGTTTTTTCCCACAAGGCTGAAATATGTGCCCTTGCTTTGAAATAAGTAAGCAAGTTTAGTTTGTATTTCATCCAACAATCTGTGCTACAAATTATGGCTGCAGTATATGCAATTTCTTCCACTTTTTGAGTGACACAAAGATGCTTATCTAAATGGTGAAAATGCAACAGCTGTTAATCAGACTCACTTTCACTTTACATAGTGCACCAAGAAATAGTTTCTTGCTTACGACCACACCGGCCTGAGTACGCCTGATCTCGTCTGATCTCGGAAGCTAAGCAGGGTCGGGCCTGGTTAGTACTTGGATGGGAGACTTCCTGGGAATACCAGGTGATGTAAGCTTTTTGTCAACTCTTTGTCCGTTTTTTCCCACAAGGCTGAAATATGTGCCCTTGCTTTGAAATAAGTAAGCAAGTTTAGTTTGTATTTCATCCAACAATCTGTGCTACAAATTATGGCTGCAGTATATGCAATTTCTTCCACTTTTTGAGTGACACAAAGATGCTTATCTAAATGGTGAAAATGCAACAGCTGTTAATCAGACTCACTTTCACTTTACATAGTGCACCAAGAAATAGTTTCTTGCTTACGACCACACCGGCCTGAGTACGCCTGATCTCGTCTGATCTCGGAAGCTAAGCAGGGTCGGGCCTGGTTAGTACTTGGATGGGAGACTTCCTGGGAATACCAGGTGATGTAAGCTTTTTGTCAACTCTTTGTCCGTTTTTTCCCACAAGGCTGAAATATGTGCCCTTGCTTTGAAATAAGTAAGCAAGTTTAGTTTGTATTTCATCCAACAATCTGTGCTACAAATTATGGCTGCAGTATATGCAATTTCTTCCACTTTTTGAGTGACACAAAGATGCTTATCTAAATGGTGAAAATGCAACAGCTGTTAATCAGACTCACTTTCACTTTACATAGTGCACCAAGAAATAGTTTCTTGCTTACGACCACACCGGCCTGAGTACGCCTGATCTCGTCTGATCTCGGAAGCTAAGCAGGGTCGGGCCTGGTTAGTACTTGGATGGGAGACTTCCTGGGAATACCAGGTGATGTAAGCTTTTGTCAACTCTTTGTCCGTTTTTTCCCACAAGGCTGAAATATGTGCCCTTGCTTTGAAATAAGTAAGCAAGTTTAGTTTGTATTTCATCCAACAATCTGTGCTACAAATTATGGCTGCAGTATATGCAATTTCTTCCACTTTTTGAGTGACACAAAGATGCTTATCTAAATGGTGAAAATGCAACAGCTGTTAATCAGACTCACTTTCACTTTACATAGTGCACCAAGAAATAGTTTCTTGCTTACGACCACACCGGCCTGAGTACGCCTGATCTCGTCTGATCTCGGAAGCTAAGCAGGGTCGGGCCTGGTTAGTACTTGGATGGGAGACTTCCTGGGAATACCAGGTGATGTAAGCTTTTTGTCAACTCTTTGTCCGTTTTTTCCCACAAGGCTGAAATATGTGCCCTTGCTTTGAAATAAGTAAGCAAGTTTAGTTTGTATTTCATCCAACAATCTGTGCTACAAATTATGGCTGCAGTATATGCAATTTCTTCCACTTTTTGAGTGACACAAAGATGCTTATCTAAATGGTGAAAATGCAACAGCTGTTAATCAGACTCACTTTCACTTTACATAGTGCACCAAGAAATAGTTTCTTGCTTACGACCACACCGGCCTGAGTACGCCTGATCTCGTCTGATCTCGGAAGCTAAGCAGGGTCGGGCCTGGTTAGTACTTGGATGGGAGACTTCCTGGGAATACCAGGTGCTGTAAGCTTTTTGTCACTGCCTTGTGGAATTTCAACTCTTTGTCCGTTTTTTCCCACAAGGCTGAAATATGTGCCCTTGCTTTGAAATAAGTAAGCAAGTTTAGTTTGTATTTCATCCAACAATCTGTGCTACAAATTATGGCTGCAGTATATGCAATTTCTTCCACTTTTTGAGTGACACAAAGATGCTTATCTAAATGGTGAAAATGCAACAGCTGTTAATCAGACTCACTTTCACTTTACATAGTGCACCAAGAAATAGTTTCTTGCTTACGACCACACCGGCCTGAGTACGCCTGATCTCGTCTGATCTCGGAAGCTAAGCAGGGTCGGGCCTGGTTAGTACTTGGATGGGAGACTTCCTGGGAATACCAGGTGATGTAAGCTTTTGTCAACTCTTTGTCCGTTTTTTCCCACAAGGCTGAAATATGTGCCCTTGCTTTGAAATAAGTAAGCAAGTTTAGTTTGTATTTCATCCAACAATCTGTGCTACAAATTATGGCTGCAGTATATGCAATTTCTTCCACTTTTTGAGTGACACAAAGATGCTTATCTAAATGGTGAAAATGCAACAGCTGTTAATCAGACTCACTTTCACTTTACATAGTGCACCAAGAAATAGTTTCTTGCTTACGACCACACCGGCCTGAGTACGCCTGATCTCGTCTGATCTCGGAAGCTAAGCAGGGTCGGGCCTGGTTAGTACTTGGATGGGAGACTTCCTGGGAATACCAGGTGATGTAAGCTTTTTGTCAACTCTTTGTCCGTTTTTTCCCACAAGGCTGAAATATGTGCCCTTGCTTTGAAATAAGTAAGCAAGTTTAGTTTGTATTTCATCCAACAATCTGTGCTACAAATTATGGCTGCAGTATATGCAATTTCTTCCACTTTTTGAGTGACACAAAGATGCTTATCTAAATGGTGAAAATGCAACAGCTGTTAATCAGACTCACTTTCACTTTACATAGTGCACCAAGAAATAGTTTCTTGCTTACGACCACACCGGCCTGAGTACGCCTGATCTCGTCTGATCTCGGAAGCTAAGCAGGGTCGGGCCTGGTTAGTACTTGGATGGGAGACTTCCTGGGAATACCAGGTGATGTAAGCTTTTTGTCAACTCTTTGTCCGTTTTTTTTATTCCCACAAGGCTGAAATATGTGCCCTTGCTTTGAAATAAGTAAGCAAGTTTAGTTTGTATTTCATCCAACAATCTGTGCTACAAATTATGGCTGCAGTATATGCAATTTCTTCCACTTTTTGAGTGACACAAAGATGCTTATCTAAATGGTGAAAATGCAACAGCTGTTAATCAGACTCACTTTCACTTTACATAGTGCACCAAGAAATAGTTTCTTGCTTACGACCACACCGGCCTGAGTACGCCTGATCTCGTCTGATCTCGGAAGCTAAGCAGGGTCGGGCCTGGTTAGTACTTGGATGGGAGACTTCCTGGGAATACCAGGTGATGTAAGCTTTTTCAAACTCTTTGTCCGTTTTTTCCCACAAGGCTGAAATATGTGCCCTTGCTTTGAAATAAGTAAGCAAGTTTAGTTTGTATTTCATCCAACAACAACTGTGCTACAAATTATGGCTGCAGTATATGCAATTTCTTCCACTTTTTGAGTGACACAAAGATGCTTATCTAAATGGTGAAAATGCAACAGCTGTTAATCAGACTCACTTTCACTTTACATAGTGCACCAAGAAATAGTTTCTTGCTTACGACCACACCGGCCTGAGTACGCCTGATCTCGTCTGATCTCGGAAGCTAAGCAGGGTCGGGCCTGGTTAGTACTTGGATGGGAGACTTCCTGGGAATACCAGGTGATGTAAGCTTTTTGTCAACTCTTTGTCCGTTTTTTCCCACAAGGCTGAAATATGTGCCCTTGCTTTGAAATAAGTAAGCAAGTTTAGTTTGTATTTCATCCAACAATCTGTGCTACAAATTATGGCTGCAGTATATGCAATTTCTTCCACTTTTTGAGTGACACAAAGATGCTTATCTAAATGGTGAAAATGCAACAGCTGTTAATCAGACTCACTTTCACTTTACATAGTGCACCAAGAAATAGTTTTCTTGCTTACGACCACACCGGCCTGAGTACGCCTGATCTCGTCTGATCTCGGAAGCTAAGCAGGGTCGGGCCTGGTTAGTACTTGGATGGGAGACTTCCTGGGAATACCAGGTGATGTAAGCTTTTTGTCAACTCTTTGTCCGTTTTTTCCCACAAGGCTGAAATATGTGCCCTTGCTTTGAAATAAGTAAGCAAGTTTAGTTTGTATTTCATCCAACAATCTGTGCTACAAATTATGGCTGCAGTATATGCAATTTCTTCCACTTTTTGAGTGACACAAAGATGCTTATCTAAATGGTGAAAATGCAACAGCTGTTAATCAGACTCACTTTCACTTTACATAGTGCACCAAGAAATAGTTTCTTTACGACCACACCGGCCTGAGTACGCCTGATCTCGTCTGATCTCGGAAGCTAAGCAGGGTCGGGCCTGGTTAGTACTTGGATGGGAGACTTCCTGGGAATACCAGGTGATGTAAGCTTTTTGTCAACTCTTTGTCCGTTTTTTCCCACAAGGCTGAAATATGTGCCCTTGCTTTGAAATAAGTAAGCAAGTTTAGTTTGTATTTCATCCAACAATCTGTGCTACAAATTATGGCTGCAGTATATGCAATTTCTTCCACTTTTTGAGTGACACAAAGATGCTTATCTAAATGGTGAAAATGCAACAGCTGTTAATCAGACTCACTTTCACTTTACATAGTGCACCAAGAAATAGTTTCTTGCTTACGACCACACCGGCCTGAGTACGCCTGATCTCGTCTGATCTCGGAAGCTAAGCAGGGTCGGGCCTGGTTAGTACTTGGATGGGAGACTTCCTGGGAATACCAGGTGCTGTAAGCTTTTGTCACTGCCTTGTGGAATTTCAACTCTTTGTCCGTTTTTTTCCCACAAGGCTGAAATATGTGCCCTTGCTTTGAAATAAGTAAGCAAGTTTAGTTTGTATTTCATCCAACAATCTGTGCTACAAATTATGGCTGCAGTATATGCATCTTCCACTTTTTGAGTGACACAAAGATGCTTATCTAAATGGTGAAAATGCAACAGCTGTTAATCAGACTCACTTTCACTTTACATAGTGCACCAAGAAATAGTTTCTTGCTTACGACCACACCGGCCTGAGTACGCCTGATCTCGTCTGATCTCGGAAGCTAAGCAGGGTCGGGCCTGGTTAGTACTTGGATGGGAGACTTCCTGGGAATACCAGGTGATGTAAGCTTTTTGTCAACTCTTTGTCCGTTTTTTCCCACAAGGCTGAAATATGTGCCCTTGCTTTGAAATAAGTAAGCAAGTTTAGTTTGTATTTCATCCAACAATCTGTGCTACAAATTATGGCTGCAGTATATGCAATTTCTTCCACTTTTTGAGTGACACAAAGATGCTTATCTAAATGGTGAAAATGCAACAGCTGTTAATCAGACTCACTTTCACTTTACATAGTGCACCAAGAAATAGTTTCTTGCTTACGACCACACCGGCCTGAGTACGCCTGATCTCGTCTGATCTCGGAAGCTAAGCAGGGTCGGGCCTGGTTAGTACTTGGATGGGAGACTTCCTGGGAATACCAGGTGATGTAAGCTTTTTGTCAACTCTTTGTCCGTTTTTTTCCCACAAGGCTGAAATATGTGCCCTTGCTTTGAAATAAGTAAGCAAGTTTAGTTTGTATTTCATCCAACAATCTGTGCTACAAATTATGGCTGCAGTATATGCAATTTCTTCCACTTTTTGAGTGACACAAAGATGCTTATCTAAATGGTGAAAATGCAACAGCTGTTAATCAGACTCACTTTCACTTTACATAGTGCACCAAGAAATAGTTTCTTGCTTACGACCACACCGGCCTGAGTACGCCTGATCTCGTCTGATCTCGGAAGCTAAGCAGGGTCGGGCCTGGTTAGTACTTGGATGGGAGACTTCCTGGGAATACCAGGTGATGTAAGCTTTTTGTCAACTCTTTGTCCGTTTTTTCCCACAAGGCTGAAATATGTGCCCTTGCTTTGAAATAAGTAAGCAAGTTTAGTTTGTATTTCATCCAACAATCTGTGCTACAAATTATGGCTGCAGTATATGCAATTTCTTCCACTTTTTGAGTGACACAAAGATGCTTATCTAAATGGTGAAAATGCAACAGCTGTTAATCAGACTCACTTTCACTTTACATAGTGCACCAAGAAATAGTTTCTTGCTTACGACCACACCGGCCTGAGTACGCCTGATCTCGTCTGATCTCGGAAGCTAAGCAGGGTCGGGCCTGGTTAGTACTTGGATGGGAGACTTCCTGGGAATACCAGGTGATGTAAGCTTTTGTCAACTCAACTCTTTGTCCGTTTTTTCCCACAAGGCTGAAATATGTGCCCTTGCTTTGAAATAAGTAAGCAAGTTTAGTTTGTATTTCATCCAACAATCTGTGCTACAAATTATGGCTGCAGTATATGCAATTTCTTCCACTTTTTGAGTGACACAAAGATGCTTATCTAAATGGTGAAAATGCAACAGCTGTTAATCAGACTCACTTTCACTTTACATAGTGCACCAAGAAATAGTTTCTTGCTTACGACCACACCGGCCTGAGTACGCCTGATCTCGTCTGATCTCGGAAGCTAAGCAGGGTCGGGCCTGGTTAGTACTTGGATGGGAGACTTCCTGGGAATACCAGGTGCTGTAAGCTTTTTGTCACTGCCTTGTGGAATTTCAACTCTTTGTCCGTTTATTCCCACAAGGCTGAAATATGTGCCCTTGCTTTGAAATAAGTAAGCAAGTTTAGTTTGTATTTCATCCAACAATCTGTGCTACAAATTATGGCTGCAGTATATGCAATTTCTTCCACTTTTTGAGTGACACAAAGATGCTTATCTAAATGGTGAAAATGCAACAGCTGTTAATCAGACTCACTTTCACTTTACATAGTGCACCAAGAAATAGTTTCTTGCTTACGACCACACCGGCCTGAGTACGCCTGATCTCGTCTGATCTCGGAAGCTAAGCAGGGTCGGGCCTGGTTAGTACTTGGATGGGAGACTTCCTGGGAATACCAGGTGATGTAAGCTTTTTGTCAACTCTTTGTCCGTTTTTTTTTCCCACAAGGCTGAAATATGTGCCCTTGCTTTGAAATAAGTAAGCAAGTTTAGTTTGTATTTCATCCAACAATCTGTGCTACAAATTATGGCTGCAGTATATGCAATTTCTTCCACTTTTTGAGTGACACAAAGATGCTTATCTAAATGGTGAAAATGCAACAGCTGTTAATCAGACTCACTTTCACTTTACATAGTGCACCAAGAAATAGTTTCTTGCTTACGACCACACCGGCCTGAGTACGCCTGATCTCGTCTGATCTCGGAAGCTAAGCAGGGTCGGGCCTGGTTAGTACTTGGATGGGAGACTTCCTGGGAATACCAGGTGCTGTAAGCTTTTTGTCACTGCCTTGTTTTCAACTCTTTGTCCGTTTTTTCCCACAAGGCTGAAATATGTGCCCTTGCTTTGAAATAAGTAAGCAAGTTTAGTTTGTATTTCATCCAACAATCTTTGTCCGTTTATTCCCACAAGGCTGAAATATGTGCCCTTGCTTTGAAATAAGTAAGCAAGTTTAGTTTGTATTTCATCCAACAATCTGTGCTACAAATTATGGCTGCAGTATATGCAATTTCTTCCACTTTTTGAGTGACACAAAGATGCTTATCTAAATGGTGAAAATGCAACAGCTGTTAATCAGACTCACTTTCACTTTACATAGTGCACCAAGAAAGTTTCTTTCTTACGACCACACCGGCCTGAGTACGCCTGATCTCGTCTGATCTCGGAAGCTAAGCAGGGTCGGGCCTGGTTAGTACTTGGATGGGAGACTTCCTGGGAATACCAGGTGATGTAAGCTTTTTGTCAACTCTTTGTCCGTTTTTTCCCACAAGGCTGAAATATGTGCCCTTGCTTTGAAATAAGTAAGCAAGTTTAGTTTGTATTTCATCCAACAATCTGTGCTACAAATTATGGCTGCAGTATATGCAATTTCTTCCACTTTTTGAGTGACACAGATGCTTATCTAAATGGTGAAAATGCAACAGCTGTTAATCAGACTCACTTTCACTTTACATAGTGCACCAAGAAATAGTTTCTCGCTTACGACCACACCGGCCTGAGTACGCCTGATCTCGTCTGATCTCGGAAGCTAAGCAGGGTCGGGCCTGGTTAGTACTTGGATGGGAGACTTCCTGGGAATACCAGGTGAAATGTAAGCTTTTTGTCAACAACTCTTGTCCGTTTATTCCCACAAGGCTGAAATATGTGCCCTTGCTTTGAAATAAGTAAGCAAGTTTAGTTTGTATTTCATCCAACAATCTGTGCTACAAATTATGGCTGCAGTATATGCAATTTCTTCCACTTTTTGAGTGACACAAAGATGCTTATCTAAATGGTGAAAATGCAACAGCTGTTAATCAGACTCACTTTCACTTTACATAGTGCACCAAGAGATAGTTTCTCCCTTACGACCACACCGGCCTGAGTACGCCTGATCTCGTCTGATCTCGGAAGCTAAGCAGGGTCGGGCCTGGTTAGTACTTGGATGGGAGACTTCCTGGGAATACCAGGTGCTGTAAGCTTTTTGTCACTGCCTTGTGGAATTTCAACTCTTTGTCCGTTTATTCCCACAAGGCTGAAATATGTGCCCTTGCTTTGAAATAAGTAAGCAAGTTTAGTTTGTATTTCATCCAACAATCTGTGCTACAAATTATGGCTGCAGTATATGCAATTTCTTCCACTTTTTGAGTGACACAAAGATGCTTATCTAAATGGTGAAAATGCAACAGCTGTTAATCAGACTCACTTTCACTTTACATAGTGCACCAAGAGATAGTTTCTCGCTTACGACCACACCGGCCTGAGTACGCCTGATCTCGTCTGATCTCGGAAGCTAAGCAGGGTCGGGCCTGGTTAGTACTTGGATGGGAGACTTCCTGGGAATACCAGGTGCTGTAAGGTGGAATTTCAACTCTTTGTCCGTTTATTCCCACAAGGCTGCCTTGCTTAATTAAGTTTCAACTCTTTGTCCGTTTATTCCCACAAGGCTGAAATATGTGCCCTTGCTTTGAAATAAGTAAGCAAGTTTAGTTTGTATTTCATCCAACAATCTGTGCTACAAATTATGGCTGCAGTATATGCAATTTCTTCCACTTTTTGAGTGACACAAAGATGCTTATCTAAATGGTGAAAATGCAACAGCTGTTAATCAGACTCACTTTCACTTTACATAGTGCACCAAGAGATAGTTTCTTGCTTACGACCACACCGGCCTGAGTACGCCTGATCTCGTCTGATCTCGGAAGCTAAGCAGGGTCGGGCCTGGTTAGTACTTGGATGGGAGACTTCCTGGGAATACCAGGTGATGTAAGCTTTTTGTCACTGCCTTGTGGAATTTCAACTCTTTGTCCGTTTATTCCCACAAGGCTGAAATATGTGCCCTTGCTTTGAAATAAGTAAGCAAGTTTAGTTTGTATTTCATCCAACAATCTGTGCTACAAATTATGGCTGCAGTATATGCAATTTCTTCCACTTTTTGAGTGACACAAAGATGCTTATCTAAATGGTGAAAATGCAACAGCTGTTAATCAGACTCACTTTCACTTTACATAGTGCACCAAGAGATAGTTTCTCCTTACGACCACACCGGCCTGAGTACGCCTGATCTCGTCTGATCTCAGAAGCTAAGCAGGGTCGGGCCTGGTTAGTACTTGGATGGGAAACTTCCTGGGAATACCAGGTGCTGTAAGCTTTTTGTCACTGCCTTGTGGAATTTCAACTCTTTGTCCGTTTATTCCCACAAGGCTGAAATATGTGCCCTTGCTTTGAAATAAGTAAGCAAGTTTAGTTTGTATTTCATCCAACAATCTTTCAACTCTTTGTCCGTTTATTCCCACAAGGCTGAAATATGTGCCCTTGCTTTGAAATAAGTAAGCAAGTTTAGTTTGTATTTCATCCAACAATCTGTGCTACAAATTATGGCTGCAGTATATGCAATTTCTTCCACTTTTTGAGTGACACAAAGATGCTTATCTAAATGGTGAAAATGCAACAGCTGTTAATCAGACTCACTTTCACTTTACATAGTGCACCAAGAGATAATTTCTCGCTTACGACCACACCGGCCTGAGTACCCCTGATCTCGTCTGATCTCGGAAGCTAAGCAGGGTCGGGCCTGGTTAGTACTTGGATGGGAGACTTCCTGGGAATACCAGGTGCTGTAAGCTTTTTGTCACTGCCTTGTGGAATTTCAACTCTTTGTCCGTTTATTCCCACAAGGCTGAAATATGTGCCCTTGCTTTGAAATAATTAAGCAAGTTTAGTTTGTATTTCATCCAACAATCTTTCAACTCTTTGTCCGTTTATTCCCACAAGGCTGAAATATGTGCCCTTGCTTTGAAATAAGTAAGCAAGTTTAGTTTGTATTTCATCCAACAATCTGTGCTACAAATTATGGCTGCAGTATATGCAATTTCTTCCACTTTTTGAGTGACACAAAGATGCTTATCTAAATGGTGAAAATGCAACAGCTGTTAATCAGACTCACTTTCACTTTACATAGTGCACCAAGAGATAATTTCTCCCTTACGACCACACCGGCCTGAGTACGCCTGATCTCGTCTGATCTCAGAAGCTAAGCAGGGTCGGGCCTGGTTAGTACTTGGATGGGAAACTTCCTGGGAATACCAGGTGCTGTAAGCTTTTTGTCACTGCCTTGTGGAATTTCAACTCTTTGTATTCCCACAAGGCTGAAATATGTGCCCTTGCTTTGAAATAAGTAAGCAAGTTTAGTTTGTATTTCATCCAACAATCTTTCAACTCTTTGTCCGTTTATTCCCACAAGGCTGAAATATGTGCCCTTGCTTTGAAATAAGTAAGCAAGTTTAGTTTGTATTTCATCCAACAATCTGTGCTACAAATTATGGCTGCAGTATATGCAATTTCTTCCACTTTTTGAGTGACACAAAGATGCTTATCTAAATGGTGAAAATGCAACAGCTGTTAATCAGACTCACTTTCACTTTACATAGTGCACCAAGAAATAGTTTCTTGCTTACGACCACACCGGCCTGAGTACGCCTGATCTCGTCTGATCTCGGAAGCTAAGCAGGGTCGGGCCTGGTTAGTACTTGGATGGGAGACTTCCTGGGAATACCAGGTGATGTAAGCTTTTTGTCAACTCTTTGTCCGTTTTTTCCCACAAGGCTGAAATATGTGCCCTTGCTTTGAAATAAGAAGCAAGTTTAGTTTGTATTTCATCCAACAATCTGTGCTACAAATTATGGCTGCAGTATATGCAATTTCTTCCACTTTTTGAGTGACACAAAGATGCTTATCTAAATGGTGAAAATGCAACAGCTGTTAATCAGACTCACTTTCACTTTACATAGTGCACCAAGAAATAGTTTCTTGCTTACGACCACACCGGCCTGAGTACGCCTGATCTCGTCTGATCTCGGAAGCTAAGCAGGGTCGGGCCTGGTTAGTACTTGGATGGGAGACTTCCTGGGAATACCAGGTGATGTAAGCTTTTTGTCAACTCTTTGTCCGTTTTTTCCCACAAGGCTGAAATATGTGCCCTTGCTTTGAAATAAGTAAGCAAGTTTAGTTTGTATTTCATCCAACAATCTGTGCTACAAATTATGGCTGCAGTATATGCAATTTCTTCCACTTTTTGAGTGACACAAAGATGCTTATCTAAATGGTGAAAATGCAACAGCTGTTAATCAGACTCACTTTCACTTTACATAGTGCACCAAGAAATAGTTTCTTGCTTACGACCACACCGGCCTGAGTACGCCTGATCTCGTCTGATCTCGGAAGCTAAGCAGGGTCGGGCCTGGTTAGTACTTGGATGGGAGACTTCCTGGGAATACCAGGTGCTGTAAGCTTTTGTCACTGCCTTGTGGAATTTCAACTCTTTGTCCGTTTATTCCCACAAGGCTGAAATATGTGCCCTTGCTTTGAAATAAGTAAGCAAGTTTAGTTTGTATTTCATCCAACAATCTGTGCTACAAATTATGGCTGCAGTATATGCAATTTCTTCCACTTTTTGAGTGACACAAAGATGCTTATCTAAATGGTGAAAATGCAACAGCTGTTAATCAGACTCACTTTCACTTTACATAGTGCACCAAGAAATAGTTTCTTGCTTACGACCACACCGGCCTGAGTACGCCTGATCTCGTCTGATCTCGGAAGCTAAGCAGGGTCGGGCCTGGTTAGTACTTGGATGGGAGACTTCCTGGGAATACCAGGTGATGTAAGCTTTTTGTCAACTCTTTGTCCGTTTTTTCCCACAAGGCTGAAATATGTGCCCTTGCTTTGAAATAAGTAAGCAAGTTTAGTTTGTATTTCATCCAACAATCTGTGCTACAAATTATGGCTGCAGTATATGCAATTTCTTCCACTTTTTGAGTGACACAAAGATGCTTATCTAAATGGTGAAAATGCAACAGCTGTTAATCAGACTCACTTTCACTTTACATAGTGCACCAAGAAATAGTTTCTTGCTTACGACCACACCGGCCTGAGTACGCCTGATCTCGTCTGATCTCGGAAGCTAAGCAGGGTCGGGCCTGGTTAGTACTTGGATGGGAGACTTCCTGGGAATACCAGGTGATGTAAGCTTTTGTCAACTCTTTGTCCGTTTTTTCCCACAAGGCTGAAATATGTGCCCTTGCTTTGAAATAAGTAAGCAAGTTTAGTTTGTATTTCATCCAACAGCTACAAATTATGGCTGCAGTATATGCAATTTCTTCCACTTTTTGAGTGACACAAAGATGCTTATCTAAATGGTGAAAATGCAACAGCTGTTAATCAGACTCACTTTCACTTTACATAGTGCACCAAGAAATAGTTTCTTGCTTACGACCACACCGGCCTGAGTACGCCTGATCTCGTCTGATCTCGGAAGCTAAGCAGGGTCGGGCCTGGTTAGTACTTGGATGGGAGACTTCCTGGGAATACCAGGTGATGT
>NW_024607529.1:0-29094 GCF_018296145.1 Oncorhynchus tshawytscha | reverse complement strand
ATCAAATCAAATCAAATCAAATTTTATTTGTCACATACACATGGTTAGCAGATGTTAATGCGAGTGTAGCGAAATGCTTGTGCTTCTAGTTCCCGACAATGCAGTAATAACGAGCAAGTAATCTAACTAACAATTCCAAAAAAAACTACTGTCATACACAGTGTAAGGGGATAAAGAATATGTACATAAGGATATATGAATGAGTGATGGTACAGAGCAGCATAGGCAAGATACAGTAGATGATATCGAGTACAGTATATACATATGAGATAAGTATGTAAACCAAGTGGCATAGTTAAAGTGGCTAGTGATACATGTATTACATAAGGATGCAGTCGATGATATAGAGTACAGTATCAACGTATGCATATGAGATGAACAATGTAGGGTAAGTAACATTATATAAGGTAGCATTGTTTAAAGTGGCTAGTGATATATTTACATCATTTCCCATCATTCCCATGATTAAAGTGGCTGGAGTAGAGTCAGTGTCATTGACAGTGTGTTGGCAGTAGCCACTCAATGTTAGTGGTGGCTGTTTAACAGTCTGATGGCCTTGAGATAGAAGCTGTTTTTCAGTCTCTCGGTCCCAGCTTTGATGCACCTGTACTGACCTCGCCTTCTGGATGGCAGCGGGGTGAACAGGCAGTGGCTCGGGTGGTTGATGTCCTTGATGATCTTTATGGCCTTCCTGTAGCATCGGGTGGTGTAGGTGTCCTGGAGGGCAGGTAGTTTGCCCCCCGGTGATGCGTTGTGCAGACCTCACTACCCTCTGGAGAGCCTTACGGTTGAGGGCGGTGCAGTTGCCATACCAGGCGGTGATACAGCCCGCCAGGATGCTCTCGATTGTGCATCTGTAGAAGTTTGTGAGTGCTTTTGGTGACAAGCCGAATTTCTTCAGCCTCCTGAGGTTGAAGAGGCGCTGCTGCGCCTTCCTCACGATGCTGTCTGTGTGAGTGGACCAATTCAGTTTGTCTGTGATGTGTATGCCGAGGAACTTAAAACTTGCTACCCTCTCCACTACTGTTCCATCGATGTGGATGGGGGGGGGGTGTTCCCTCTGCTGTTTCCTGAAGTCCACAATCATCTCCTTAGTTTTGTTGACGTTGAGTGTGAGGTTATTTTCCTGACACCACACTCCGAGGGCCCTCACCTCCTCCCTGTAGGCCGTCTCGTCGTTGTTGGTAATCAAGCCTACCACTGTTGTGTCGTCCGCAAACTTGATGATTGAGTTGGAGGCGTGCATGGCCACGCAGTCGTGGGTGAACAGGGAGTACAGGAGAGGGCTCAGAACGCACCCTTGTGGGGCCCCAGTGTTGAGGATCAGCGGGGAGGAGATGTTGTTGCCTACCCTCACCACCTGGGGGCGGCCCGTCAGGAAGTCCAGTACCCAGTTGCACAGGGGCGGGGTCGAGACCCAGGGTCTCGAGCTTGATGACGAGCTTGGAGGGTACTATGGTGTTGAATGCCGAGCTGTAGTCGATGAACAGCATTCTCACATAGGTATTCCTCTTGTCCAGATGGGTTAGGGCAGTGTGCAGTGTGGTTGAGATTGCATCGTCTGTGGACCTATTTGGGCGGTAAGCAAATTGGAGTGGGTCAAGGGTGTCAGGTAGGGTGGAGGTGATATGGTCCTTGACTAGTCTCTCAAAGCACTTCATGATGACGGATGTGAGTGCTACGGGGCGGTAGTCGTTTAGCTCAGTTACCTTAGCTTTCTTGGGAACAGGAACAATGGTGGCCCTCTTGAAGCATGTGGGAACAGCAGACTGGTATAGGGATTGATTGAATATGTCCGTAAACACACCGGCCAGCTGGTCTGCGCATGCTCTGAGGGCGCGGCTGGGGATGCCGTCTGGGCCTGCAGCCTTGCGAGGGTTAACACGTTTAAATGTCTTACTCACTTCGGCTGCAGTGAAGGAGAGACCGCATGTTTCCGTTGCAGGCCGTGTCAGTGGCACTGTATTGTCCTCAAAGCGGGCAAAAAAGTTATTTAGTCTGCCTGGGAGCAAGACATCCTGGTCCGTGACTGGGCTGGGTTTCTTCCTGTAGTCCGTGATTGACTGTAGACCCTGCCACATACCTCTTGTGTCTGAGCCGTTGAATTGAGATTCTACTTTGTCTCTGTACTGGCGCTTAGCTTGTTTGATAGCCTTGCGGAGGGAATAGCTGCACTGTTTGTATTCAGTCATGTTACCAGACACCTTGCCCTGATTAAAAGCAGTGGTTCGTGCCTTCAGTTTCACACGAATGCTGCCATCAATCCACGGTTTCTGGTTAGGGAATGTTTTAATCGTTGCTATGGGAACGACATCTTCAACGCACGTTCTAATGAACTCGCACACCGTATCAGCGTATTCGTCAATGTTGTTGTCTGACGCAATACGAAACATCTCCCAGTCCACGTGATGGAAGCAGTCTTGGAGTGTGGAGTCAGCTTGAGTCGGACCAGCGTTGGACAGACCTCAGCGTGGGAGCTTCTTGTTTTAGTTTCTGTCTGTAGGCAGGGATCAACAAAATGGAGTCGTGGTCAGCTTTTCCCGAAAGGGGGCGGGGCAGGGCCTTATATGCGTCGCGGAAGTTCGTAACAATGATCCAGGGTCTTTCCACCTGGTTGCGCAATCGATATGCTGATAAAATTTAGGGAGTCTTGTTTTCAGATTAGCCTTGTTAAAATCCCCAGCTACAATGAATGCAGCCTCCGGATAAATCGTTTCCAGTTTGCAGAGAGTTAAATAAAGTTCGTTCCAGAGCCATCGATGTGTCTGCTTGGGGGGATATATACGGCTGTGATTAATCGAAGAGAATTCTCTTGGTAGATAATGCGGTCTACATTTGATTGTGGGGAATAAATCAGGTGAACAGAAGGATTTACAGAGTTCCTGTATGTTTCTTTCATCACACCATGTCACGTTGGCCATAAGACATACGCCCCCGCCCCTCTTCTTACCAGAAAGATGTTTGTTTCTGTCGGCGCGATGCGTGGAGAAACCCGCTGGCTGCACCGCTCGGATTGCGTCTCTCCAGTGAGCCATGTTTCGTGAAGCAGAGAACGTTACAGTCTCTGATGTCCCTCTGGAATGCTACCCTTGCTCGGATTTCATCAACCTTGTTGTCAAGAGACTGGACATTGGCAAGAAGAATGCTAGGGAGTGGTGCACGATGTGCCCGTCTCCAGTCTGACCAGAAGACCGCCGTTTCCCTCTTTTTCTGAGTCAGTTTTTTTTTTTTTGGTCGCTGCATGTGATCCACTCGGTTACACTGGTTGTAAGGCAGAATACAGGATCCCGCGTCGCGAAAACATATTCTTGGTCGTACTGATGGTGAGTTGACTGATCTTATATTCAGTAGTTCTTGTCGGCTGTATGTAAAGAAACCTAAGATGACCTGGGGTACTAGTGTAAAGAAATAACACGTAAAAAAACAAAAAACTGCATAGTTTCCTAGAACGCGAAGCGAGGCGGCCATCTCTGTCGTCGGCGCGGAAGTAGTATGTACATACTGTACATACTGTACATACATACGTACATACATACTGTACACACATACATACTGCACATACACACATACATACTGTACATACATACATACATACTGTACATACTGTACATACATACATACATACATACTGTACATACTGTACATACATACATACTGTACATACTGCACACACATACATACTGCACATATAGACATACATACATACATACATACATACATACATACATACTGTACATACATACTGTACATACATACATACTGTACATACATACATACTGTACATACATACATACTGTACATAAATACTATACATACTGTACATACATACACACAAACTGTACGTACGTACATACACACATACTGTACATGCATGCATACATACATACTGTACATACATACACACATATACATACATACATACATACATACATACATACATACTCTACATACTGTACATACATGCATACATACATACATACACACATACATACTGTACATACATACTGTACATACATGCATACATACATACTGTAAATACACACATACATACTGTACATACATACACACATACTGTACATACATACTGTACGTACATACATACATACTGTACATACATACACACATACTGTACGTACATACATACACACACATGCATACTGTACATGCTGTACACACATACATACTGTACATACATGCATACATACATGCATACATACACACATACTGTACATACATACTGTACATACATACATACTGTACATACTGTACATACATACATACTGTACATACATGCATACTGTACATACATACATACATGCATACTGTACATGCATACATACATGCATACTGTACATGCATACATACATACTGTGCGTACATACATACTGTGCGTACATACATACATACTGTGCATACATACATACTGTGCATACTGTACGTGCATACTGTACATGAGTACATGCATACATGAATGAGAAAGGTTTCATGTCTGACTCACACAGTCCCACAGAACATGAAAGACCAAATCAGACATACTGAACTCTGTCACTCACTGAAACAACAGTTCCAACAGTCTCTCTCACACACACACACACACACACACACACACACACACACACACACACACACACACACACACACACAAGCCCAGGCAGTGGCTCCTCAGTTACCAGAGAGATGTGTGGTTCTGGGGCTATGTAAAGTGGAGCTACTCCCAGGCAGTTCCATGTCGTTCGTAACCCGCGGCCAATGTCCCCTGCCTGGGGTGTCTGACAGGGCGACAGGCCTTCCTCCTGACCACCCTCCTGGGTATAATATGTCACTGGACTGGTAGAGAGGGAGGAAGAGGAACAGTCCAGTGACTGACAGGCTCAGAGGGAACCGTTACAGTAGGTAGAGAGGGAGGAAGAGGAACAGTCCAGTGACTGACAGTAGGTAGAGAGGGAGGAAGAGGAACAGTCCAGTGACTGACAGTAGGTAGAAAGGGAGGAAGAGGATCAGTCCAGTGACTGACAGTAGGTAGAGAGGGAGGAAGAGGAACAGTCCAGTGACTGACAGTAGGTAGAGAGGGAGGAAGAGGAACAGTCCAGTGACTGACAGTAGGTAGAAAGGGAGGAAGAGGATCAGTCCAGTGACTGACAGTAGGTAGAGAGGGAGGAAGAGGAACAGTCCAGTGACTGACAGTAGGTAGAGAGGGAGGAAGAGGAACAGTCCAGTGACTGACAGTAGGTAGAGAGGGAGGAAGAGGATCAGTCCAGTGACTGACAGTAGGTAGAGAGGGAGGAAGAGGAACAGTCCAGTGACTGACAGTAGGTAGAGAGGGAGGAAGAGGATCAGTCCAGTGACTGACAGTAGGTAGAGAGGGAGGAAGAGGAACAGTCCAGTGACTGACAGTAGGTAGAGAGGGAGGAAGAGGAACAGTCCAGTGACTGACAGGCTCAGAGGGAACCGTTACAGTAGGCAGAAGGAGAGAGAGAGAGGATCATTCCAGGGTTACCTGGACATTTACAGTAGCTACTCTCTCTCCTCTGTAGCCCAGGGCCTTTCCGGAAGCAGCATAGGGTGAATATCTCACATCTCCTTGTATTTCAGTGTAGGAGGTAATCTACTGGTCCACTGAGGTGGATTCAACTGTCAAAAATAAATGAAGGCTATCGATGGTTGTCCAGTCACTGTCAATTAACGTGGGTGGTCTAGTCTGTTTTACCGGTCCTACTAGTGTGGAGGAAGACATTTCATCTAAATACTTACAAGATGAGGTTTAGACTTTTAACTAGGCCATGCCTGTGATATATGTGTGTGTGTGTGTGTGTGTGTGTGTGTATGGCAACCCTCCAACATCCACAGATAGATGGACTCACTCATCTAGTGAACCAACATCTCTATATATTCCATGGTGAGTGGGTCGAGGTGAGACCATGATATTCCATGGTTAGTGGGATGGTGGGTCGAGGTGAGACCTTGATATTCCATGGTTAGTGGGATAGTGGGTCGGTGAGACCTTGTGATTATGTTTTAGACTTTGAGGGATCTGAGTCATTACCCGTGGAAGATATCAAGACAGACTGATAAGGGATGTGTGTCGACAGTTGGATAAGCACGAAGTGAGTTACTGCACCGGAGAGAGAATGCACCCTTATCACATTCATGTTCTTTCCTTCCCTCTCTCTCTCTCTCTTTCCTTTCCTCTCTTTCTCCTCTCTTTCCTTCCCTCTCTCTCTCTCTTTCCCTCTCTCTCCTCTTTCCTTTCCTCTCTTTCTCCTCTCTTTCCTTCCCTCTCTCTCTCCTCTTTCCCTCTCTCTCCTCTTTCCCTCTCTCTCCTCTTTCCTTCTCTCTCCTCTCTTTCCTTCTCTCTCTCTCTCTCTCTTTTCCTTCTCTCTCTCTCCTCTTTCCTTTCCCCTCTTTCCTTCCCTCTCTCTCCTCTCTTTCCTTCCCTCTCTCTCCTCTCTTTCCTTCCCTCTCTCTCCTCTCTTTCCTTCCCTCTCTCTCCTCTCTTTCCTTCCCTCTCTCTCCTCTCTTTCCTTCCCTCTCTCTCCTCTCTTTCCTTCCCTCTCTCTCCTCTCTTTCCTTCCCTCTCTCCTCTCTTTCCTTCCCTCTCTCCCTCTCTTTCCTTCCCTCTCTCTCCTCTCTTTCCTTCCCTCCCTCTCTCCTCTCTTTCCTTCCCTCTCTCTCCTCTCTTTCCTTCCCTCCCTCTCTCCTCTCTTTCCTTCCCTCTCTCTCCTCTCTTTCCTTCCTCCCTCTCTCCTCTCTTTCCTTCCCTCCCTCTCTCCTCTCTTTCCTTCCCTCCCTCTCCCTCTCTTTCCTTCCCTCCCTCTCTCTCTCTTTCCTTCCTTCCCTCCCTCTCTCCTCTCTTTCCTTCCTTCCCTCCCTCTCTCCTCTCTTTCCTTCCCTCCCTCTCTCTCTCTCCTCTCTTTCCTTCCTTCCCTCCCTCTCTCCTCTCTCTTTCCTTCCTTCCCTCCCTCTCTCCTCTCTTTCCTTCCCTCCCTCTCTCCTCTCTTTCCTTCCCTCCCTCTCTCTCTCTCTTTCCTTCCCTCCCTCTCTCCTCTCTTTCCTTCCCTCCCTCTCTCCTCTCTTTCCTTCCCTCCTCTCTCTCCTCTCTTTCCTTCCCTCCCTCGCTCTCTCCTCTCTTTCCTTCCCTCGCTCTCTTCTCTCTTTCCTTCCCTCGCTCTCTTCTCTCTTTCCTTCCTCGCTCTCTTCTCTCTTTCCTTCCCTCGCTCTCCTCTTTTTTCTTCCCTCGCTCTCCTCTCTTTCCTTCCATATCACAACCGCCAAATTGATTTTCTTGTCTATCAGTTTTCCCTTAAAACAATGCCTTGCTAACTTCATGTCAGCTATACTAACACAGGAAGAGATGTCTGTTGCATGCTTGGCATTCAGGAAGGGAGAGGTGTCTGTTTCACGCTTGGCATTCAGGAAGGGAGAGGTGTCTGTTTCACGCTTGGCATTCAGGAAGGGAGAGGTGTCTGTTGCACGCTTGGCATTCAGGAAGGGAGAGGTGTCTGTTTCACGCTTGGCAATCAGGAAGGGAGAGGTGTCTGTTTCACGCTTGGCATTCAGGAAGAGAGATGTCTGTTGCACGCTTGGCATTCAGGAAGGGAGATGTCTGTTTCACGCTTGGCATTCAGGAAGGGAGAGATGTCTGTTGCACGCTTGGCATTCAGGAAGAGATGTCTGTTGCATGCTTGGCATTCAGGAAGAGATGTCTGTTGCATGCTTGGCATTCAGGAAGAGAGAGGTGTCTGTTGCACGCTTGGCATTCAGGAAGAGATGTCTGTTTCACGCTTGGCATTCAGGAAGGGAGAGATGTCTGTTTCACGCTTGGCATTCAGGAAGGGAGAGGTGTCTGTTTCACGCTTGGCATTCAGGAAGAGAGATGTCTGTTGCACGCTTGGCATTCAGGAAGGGAGATGTCTGTTTCACGCTTGGCATTCAGGAAGGGAGAGATGTCTGTTGCACGCTTGGCATTCAGGAAGAGATGTCTGTTGCATGCTTGGCATTCAGGAAGAGATGTCTGTTGCACGCTTGGCATTCAGGAAGAGAGATGTCTGTTTCACGCTTGGCATTCAGGAAGGGAGAGATGTTTGGCATTCAGGAAGGGAGAGATGTCTGTTGCACGCTTGGCATTCAGGAAGGGAGAGATGTTTGGCATTCAGGAAGAGAGATGTCTGTTTCACGCTTGGCATTCAGGAAGGGAGAGATGTTTGGCATTCAGGAAGGGAGAGATGTTTGGCATTCAGGAAGGGAGAGATGTTTGGCATTCAGGAAGGGAGAGATGTTTGGCATTCAGGAAGGGAGAGGTGTCTGTTGCACGCTTGGCATTCAGGAAGAGAGATGTCTGTTTCACGCTTGGCATTCAGGAAGAGAGATGTCTGTTTCACGCTTGGCATTCAGGAAGAGAGATGTCTGTTTCACGCTTGGCATTCAGGAAGAGAGATGTCTGTTGCACGCTTGGCATTCAGGAAGAGAGATGTTTGGCATTCAGGAAGGGAGAGATGTTTGGCATTCAGGAAGGGAGAGATGTTTGGCATTCAGGAAGGGAGAGATGTTTGGCATTCAGGAAGGGAGAGATGTTTGGCATTCAGGAAGGGAGAGGTGTCTGTTGCACGCTTGGCATTCAGGAAGAGAGATGTCTGTTTCACGCTTGGCATTCAGGAAGAGATGTCTGTTTCACGCTTGGCATTCAGGAAGAGAGATGTCTGTTTCACGCTTGGCATTCAGGAAGAGAGATGTCTGTTGCACGCTTGGCATTCAGGAAGAGATGTCTGTTTCACGCTTGGCATTCAGGAAGAGATGTCTGTTGCATGCTTGGCATTCAGGAAGAGAGAGGTGTCTGTTGCATGCTTGGCATTCAGGAAGGGAGATGTCTGTTTCACGCTTGGCATTCAGGAAGAGAGATGTCTGTTTCACGCTTGGCATTCAGGAAGGGAGAGATGTTTGGCATTCAGGAAGGGAGAGATGTCTGTTGCACGCTTGGCATTCAGGAAGAGAGATGTCTGTTTCACGCTTGGCATTCAGGAAGGGAGAGATGTTTGGCATTCAGGAAGGGAGAGATGTTTGGCATTCAGGAAGGGAGAGGTGTCTGTTGCACGCTTGGCATTCAGGAAGGGAGAGATGTTTGGCATTCAGGAAGGGAGAGATGTCTGTTGCACGTTTGGCATTCAGGAAGGGAGAGATGTTTGGCATTCAGGAAGGGAGAGATGTTTGGCATTCAGGAAGGGAGAGATGTTTGGCATTCAGAAAGGGAAAGATATCTGTTGCATGTTTGGCATTCAGGAAGGGAGAGATGTTTGGCATTCAGGAAGGGAGAGATGTTTGGCATTCAGGAAGGGAGAGATGTTTGGCATTCAGGAAGGGAGAGATGTTTGGCATTCAGGAAGGGAGAGATGTTTGGCATTCAGGAAGGGAGAGATGTTTGGCATTCAGGGAGAGGTGTTTGGCATTCAGGAAGGGAGAGATGTTTGGCATTCAGGAAGGGAGAGATGTCTGTTGCACGTTTGGCATTCAGGAAGGGAGAGATGTTTGGCATTCAGGAAGGGAGAGATGTTTGGCATTCAGGAAGGGAGAGATGTTTGGCATTCAGAAAGGGAAAGATATCTGTTGCATGTTTGGCATTCAGGAAGGGAGAGATGTTTGGCATTCAGGAAGGGAGAGATGTTTGGCATTCAGGAAGGGAGAGATGTTTGGCATTCAGGAAGGGAGAGATGTTTGGCATTCAGGAAGGGAGAGATGTTTGGCATTCAGGAAGGGAGAGATGTCTGTTTCACGCTTGGCATTCAGGAAGGGAGAGATGTTTGGCATTCAGGAAGGGAGAGGTGTCTGTTGCACGCTTGGCATTCAGGAAGAGATGTCTGTTTCACGCTTGGCATTCAGGAAGGGAGAGATGTTTGGCATTCAGGAAGGGAGAGATGTTTGGCATTCAGGAAGGGAGAGATGTCTGTTGCACGCTTGGCATTCAGGAAGGGAGAGATGTCTGTTGCATGCTTGGCATTCAGGAAGAGAGATGTCTGTTTCACGCTTGGCATTCAGGAAGGGAGAGATGTTTGGCATTCAGGAAGGGAGAGGTGTCTGTTGCACGCTTGGCATTCAGGAAGAGAGATGTCTGTTTCACGCTTGGCATTCAGGAAGAGAGATGTCTGTTTCACGCTTGGCATTCAGGAAGGGAGAGATGTTTGGCATTCAGGAAGGGAGAGATGTCTGTTGCACGTTTGGCATTCAGGAAGGGAGAGATGTTTGGCATTCAGGAAGGGAGAGATGTTTGGCATTCAGGAAGGGAGAGATGTTTGACATTCAGGAAGGGAGAGATGTTTGGCATTCAGAAAGGGAAAGATATCTGTTGCATGTTTGGCATTCAGGAAGGGAGAGATGTTTGGCATTCAGGAAGGGAGAGATGTCTGGCATTCAGGAAGGGAGAGATGTCTGGCATTCAGGGAGAGATATCTGTTGCATGTTTGGCATTCAGGAAGGGAGAGATGTCTGGCATTCAGGGAGAGATGTCTGTTGCATGTTTGGCATTCAGAAAGAGAGTGATGTCTGTTACATGACTAGTGTTCAGGCCAGGGCTGTGGACAAGGAAAAAGGGTTGGACGATTGCAATCAATATTATAATTATGCCACTTAGCCGCAGCTTTTACCCAAAGCCACTTAAAGCCCAAATCAAAAGAAAAACCTTTCGGCGCATGTGAACACGATGGAAGTGGAATGAGCAGGAATCAATGAGAGGAAACGGACAGTGTGTCAGCTGCGTCGTTTCTCCTTGTGTCTTGTGCTGAGCTGGTGAAATATGAGGATGAATTGCGTGGGTCGTTTGTCGAACTTATGCCAAGTAGACTAAAGATGTAGTTTTAAAATGTATTGGCCTGGAAGCTAAGGTTTATCAGTCCATATATAGAATACATTTGTGAAAACATCGTGCCTACCTGTGTTGATTTTCATCACAGGCATATTGCCCTAGACAGCCTACGACTGGGGAAACTACACAAACTCCCATTTCAAGAGAGAACTGTTTTGTAGAACCAACTAGACTAGATAAATTCTTCACAAACAGCTTGGGTGCACTAGCTACAACTGTGCTCATGTTTGTGAGTTAACGGTTTAGAGCAGGCAGGTACGGTGGCTCCGTAGGACATAAATTGTTCCTCTGTGTGAAGACACTGTGTGTGCATGTAAAACAGACATAGGCAAAGACACATGCACACACACACACATAACATACACACACACACGCATAACATACACACACGCATAACATACACACACGCATAACACACACGTACACATGGATTTTGCGTTGTAGATATGTGGTAGTGGAGTATGGGCCTGAGGGCATACACTTAAGTTGTGTTGTAGAAATGTGGTAGTGGAGTATGGGCCTGAGGGCACACACTTAAGTTGTGTTGTAGAAATGTGGTAGTGGAGTATGGGCCTGAGGGCACACACTTAAGTTGTGTTGTAGATATGTGGTAGTGGAGTATGGGCCTGAGAGCACACACTTAAGTTGTGTTGTAGATATGTGGTAGTGGAGTATGGGCCTGAGGGCATACACTTAAGGTGTGTTGTAGATATGTGGTAGTGGAGTATGGGCCTGAGGGCACACACTTAGTGTGTTGTGAATTCTGTAATGAATGTATTGTTATGTTGTTAAAATTGTATAACCTCTTTAATTCTGCCGAACCCCAGGAAGGAGTAGCTGCTGCCTTTGCCAGGAACTAATGGGGATCCATAATAAATACAAATGTGATCCCTGAGGGAATTTGAACCCTTAACCTTGCTGGTTTCCACCCTCTTACCAAATCTCACCCACCTACACATCCAGGATGCCACCATGCAGGCGGTTGTCTGTAGTGTTCGTCACTCGAAAACCTCTACCTCTCTCCCACCACCACTTCTAATGATGCCGGGCGATGGTCTGATTGAAGCATTTTACTCCTGATATATGTTTCATACTAATGCCTAGCTTCCCTTTCCCCCTCTGAAAATGCAAAGGACAGGACATTACACTTCATTTACTAATTAATTTAGCGTGTCAGGCTGCTGTGGAGGAGAGGAAGAAGACGATCCTCTGTTGCTGCTGTGGCTGGCAGCACCAGGGCATTTGTCATCATGCTGGTCTAATAGCTCTCTACCACACACACTTCTTTCTAATTTGGTTTTCCCTCTCCCTTTTTCTCCTCATTCCACATCTCCCTGTTCGTGTCCTCTTTCCTCCATCTTTCCTCCTCCTCCTCTCCCCATCTCTCCCCTTTCCTGCCTCACTTTCCTCTCCTCTCCTGCCTCGCTCTCCTCTCCCCATCTCTCCCCTTTCCTGCCTCACTTTCCTCTCCTCTCCTGCCTCGCTCTCCTCTCCCCATCTCTCCCCTTTCCTGACTCGCTCTCCCCTCTCCTCTCCCCCCCTCTCTCTCCTTTCCTGCCTCACTTTCCTCTCTCCTCTCCCCCTCTCTCTCCTCTCCTGCCTCGCTTTCCTCTCCTCTCTCCTCTCCTGCCTCGCTCTCCTCTCCCCATCTCTCCCCTTTCCTGCCTCGCTCTCCCCTCTCCTCTCCCCTCTCTCTCCTTTCCTGCCTCACTTTCCTCTCTCCTCTCCCCCTCTCTCTCCTCTCCTGCCTCGCTTTCCTCTCCTCTCTCCCTCTCCTGCCTCGCTCTCCTCTCCCCATCTCTCTCCTCTCCTGCCTCGCTCTCCTCTCCCCATCTCTCCCCTTTCCTGCCTCGCTTTCCTCTCTCTCTCCTCTCCTGTAGACTCCTGAAGAGCTGGATGATTCTGACTTTGAGACGGAGGACTTTGATGTTCGCAGCAGGACCAGCGTTCAGACAGAAGATGACCAGCTTATCGCAGGCCAGAGCGCCAGGGTGAGTCCACACACACACACCGCTCTCTTCCGCCACCCCCTCTACAGGCCGTCTCAGTGGGTAATACACCTTGTTCACGCCAAGACTCCCTTGACCCCCTCACACATACTAGCTAGACTCTCCATTCAGACAGACATGGTTACCCAGACTCCCCCTCTCACATACTAGCTAGACTCTCCATTCAGACGGACATGGTTACCCAGATTCCCCCTCTCACATACTAGCTAGACTCTCCATTCAGACAGACATGGTTACCCAGACTCCCCCTCTCACATACTAGCTAGACTCTCCATTCAGACAGACATGGTTACCAAGACTCCCTTGACCCCCTCACACATACTAGCTAGACTCTCCATTCAGACGGACATGGTTACCCAGATTCCCCCTCTCACAAATGCTCTGGACTTTTCATTCAGACAGACATGGATATCTAGACTCCCCCTCTCACACACTAGATTCCAGGCCAGAAGGGAGTGAATCGGGACTGTGATAGTCTGGATTCCCATTCAGACAGACACTGATGATGTTCTGATATTTAATGAGCTCCTGTTACCTCACTGGCTCACACAGTATACTCACCCAGTATAAGTATCCATAACATTTACAGGAAGGTCTCTTCAATATCCTTCGTTTACTGCCTTGACTCACTATGTATAAACTCCCATAACATTTTCAGGAAGGGAATCATTACTTGAGTAGGAAACGGTAGTTTAAATCTGGGCCTCAAGTGTTTCTGTGTTACGGTGTAGTAGCCACTTGAAAGCCCAATGTCCAGGTTATCTGTTTAACATGGAACTCATAACATAAACCAGAGTTATTCAATCAGAATATTAGCTAGCGACAAGGCCGTCTAGCCAATTCAGCTGGATTAGTTAATGAATTGTGTATTTAGTTTGGCGCAGCGCGATTGCTACGACAAATCACTGTTGTGGTTCCAAATGGTCAAAAGTTGTACACTGTCTACTATATACAGTGTATTCGGAAAGAATTCAGACCCCTTCACTTTTTCCACATTTTGTTACGTTACAGCCTTGTTCTGAAATTGATTAAATAATAGTTTTTCCCTCATCAATCTAAACACAATACCCTATAATGACAATGCGAAAAAATTATTATTTTTTGCCAAAAGAAAAATTACCTTTTTTTGACCTAAGTATTCAGACCCTTTGTTATGAGACTCAATTGAGCTCACCTGCATCCTGTTTCCATTGATCATTCTTGAGATGTTTCTACAACTTGATTGGAGTCCACCTGTGGTAACCATCTCTGCAGCACTCAACCAATCAAGTCTTTATGGTAGAGTGGCCAGACTGAAGGCACTCCTCAGTAAAAGGCACATGACAGCCCGCTTGGAGTTTGCCAAAAGACACCTAAAGGACTCTCAGACCATGATAAACAAGCTAGACCTGTCTGATGAAACCAATATTGAACTATTTGGCTTGAATGCCAAATGTCACGTCTGGAGGAAACCTGGCAACATTTCTACAGTGAAACATTGTGGTAGCAGCATCATGCTGTTGGGATGTTTTTCAGTGGCAGGACTGGGAAGACTATTCAGGATCGAGGATGAATGGAGCAAAGAACAGAGATCCTTGATGAAAACCTGCTCCAGAGCGCTCAGGACCTCAGACCGGAGTGAAGTTTCACCTTCCAACAGGACAACGACCCTAAGCACACAGCCAAAACAACGCAGGAGTGGCTTCGGGACAAGTCTCTGAATGTCCTTGAGTGGCACAGCCAGAGCCCGGAATTGAACCCGATCAAACATCTCAGAGGATACCTGAAAATAGCCGTGCAGTGACGCTCCCCATCCAACCTGACAGAGCTTGAGAGGATCTGCAGAGAAGAATGGGAGAAATTCTCCAAATACAGGTGTGCCAAGCTTGTAGCGTCATACCCAAGAAGACTCGAGGCTGTAATCGCTGCCAAAGGTGCTTCAACGAAGTACTGAGTAAAGGGTCTGAATACTTAATGTATTACATAGTTTCCACAGTGTGTGTGTGTCTGAGAGAGGGTTCCATTTTGGAATGCCGGCACCAGTTGGGTTCCATTTTGGAATGCCGGCACCAGTTGGGTTCCATTTTGGAATGCCGGCACTAGTTGGGTTCCACTTTGGAATGCCGGCACCAGTTGGGTTCCATTTTGAAATGCCGGCACTAGTTGGGTTCCATTTTGGAATCAGTCATGTTAGAGGAGTAACCATCACTAGCTTGGTTACCTTTCTCTATTATATTAGAGTTCCGTAATGCTTCCAGGATCCTATTTCTTGTATATTGCGCTAACCATAGGGCTCTGGTCAAAAGTAGTGCACTTCATAGGGAATAGGGTGCCATTTGGGACACTACCCTGTTCTGAGCTGTGTTGGAAGGAAATGAAGAGCGCTCCAGTTTGATACTGTTCACAACCTCAACCACTGCCCTACCACCCAGAGTACCCACACTCACGCAGAGAGAAGGCCTACAGAGTACCCACACTCACGCAGAGAAAGGCCTACAGAGTACACACACTCACGCAGAGAGAAGGCCTACAGAGTACACACACTCACGCAGAGAGAAGGCCTACAGAGTACACTCACATCACCCAGAGAGAAGGCCTACAGAGTACACCCACATCACCCGGAGAGAAGGCCTACAGAGTACACCCACATCACCCAGAGAGAAGGCCTACAGAGTACACCCACATCACCCGGAGAGGCAGCCTACAGAGTACACCCACATCACCCGGAGAGGCAGCCTACAGAGTACACCCACATCACCCAGAGAGAAGGCCTACAGAGTACACCCACATCACCCGGAGAGCGGCCTACAGAGTACACCCACATCACCCAGAGAGAAGGCCTACAGAGTACACCCACATCACCCAGAGAGAAGGCCTACAGAGTACACCCACATCACCCAGAGAGAAGGCCTACAGAGTACACCCACATCACCCGGAGAGGCAGCCTACAGAGTACACCCACATCACCCAGAGAGAAGGCCTACAGAGTACACCCACATCACCCGGAGAGGCAGCCTACAGAGTACACCCACATCACCCAGAGAGAAGGCCTACAGAGTACACCCACATCACCCGGAGAGGCGGCCTACAGAGTACACCCACATCACCCAGAGAGAAGGCCTACAGAGTACACTCACATCACCCAGAGAGAAGGCCTACAGAGCACACATCTTGCACAGACACGCTCTCTTTAAATATTCTCCCTGTTGCCTTGGTAATGGTTGTATTAATATATCCAGTCATTGGCCAAATGAGGGGGCTACGTTGGTGAGAAATATGTTAGTCGGTGTGGAAGCACGGCGTGACCTCATTAGCCCTCTTGTTATGCATCGGTAATGTAGACCGTTCTGATTTCCCGACTGAACTACGATCATTCTATTGTGTTTTCTATCAGGTCTTCCTGTTTAGCGGCAAGGGTTCTCTACAAAGTGTTTTTGGAGCTAACCTTAAGAGGCGTCTTCAGTTGATCTCAACCTTAAGAATGAAAACAAGGAAATTCATTCATGAGCATTGGGACTTGACCAGAAAAGCCCTATTTATATCAAGTTAAAGGAATGGTGATTTTTGATATGTGTCTGACAGAGTTTTCTTCTCCAAGCTAAAGCGACGGCGTTAGGTCTGGGAGCTTAAAGCTAGTCGTCCAGGTCTCTCTTTAGGGTAATCACATGAGTTCTTTTTAGGGTAATCACATGAGTTCAGAGGCTCGTATATGTACAGTTGAAGTCGGAAGTTTACATACACCTGAGCCAAATACATTTAAACTCAGTTTTTCCACAATTCTTGACATTTAATCTTAGTATAAATTCCCTGTCTTAGGTCAGTTAGGATCACCACTTTATTTTAAGAATGTGGAATGTCAGAATAGTAGTAGAGAGAATTATTTATTTCAGCTTTTGATTCTTTCATCACATTCCCAGTGGGTCAGAACATGCACTCAATTAGTATTTGGTAGCATTGCCTTTAAATTGTTTAACTTGGGTCAAACGTTTCAGGTAGCCTTCCACAAACTTCCCACAATAAGTTTGGTGCATTTTGGCCCATTCCTCCTGATAGAGCTGGTGTAACTGAGTAATAGTGACCAATAATGCCTCGGTGTGCTGTTATAAGTCTCTCCTTCTCTACCAGGCTATAATGCCTTGGTGTGCTGTTCTATAGCTCTCTCCTCTACCAGGCTATAATGCCTTGGTGTGCTGTTATAACTCTCCTCCTCTACCAGGCTATAATGCCTTGGTGTGCTGTTATAACCCTCTCCTCCTCTACCAGGCTATCATGGCCCAGCTGCCCCAGGAGCAGAAGGCTAAGATCGCTGAGCAGGTGGCCAGTTTCCAGGAGGAGAAGAGCAAGCTGGACGCTGAGGTGTCCAAGTGGGACGACTCCGGCAACGACATCATCGTCCTGGCCAAACAGATGTGTATGATCATGATGGAGATGACGGACTTCACCAGGTATGGAGGGGGCACGGGGCAGAAGGAGTGTGTGGGTGTGTTGAGGGGGACGGGGCAGAGGGGTGGGTGGAGGGAGCAGAGGGGTGGGTGTGTTGAGGGGGTAGTAGTTAAAATACACTGCCTAGTCCTCTGCCTGTATCCTAATCTGACTTTGGTGCAGGTCATGTTGTTCTTCACATTACCATCTCTGGTAAACACACACTATATCAAATACAATCGTATGTTTATTCGTCAGATGCACAGGATACAGAATATGTAAACGGTACAGTGAATTGTTTACTTGCATAGTGGAGTCTTTTTCGCTAGCTAAACAATTAACCATAATCCCAACTCTAATGCCTCGTTCAAAACAACTAGGAACTCAAACATAAAATAAAGAAATCTGACAGGGAAAAATTGAATTCAACTCTGTTGAACTCAGGAACTCGGGGTCCCCTTTCTAGAGCTAATGTTTGCTATACACAGATCATACACGTAATGTTAGCAAGCCAGCCAGCTAACATTAGTTAGCTAGCTAACAGTGGGCTTTTAAATGTATAATATCTTAAAATGTAGCTAGACTCTTTAACTGTATACATGGATGAATGTTTCTCCCGCTCTGTTATGGTTGCCATGGTTGCCCTTAGTTTGAAGATGTAATCCGGAGACGGGCATTTTATACAACAGCCTTCTTTCGGCGTTCTCTTTTTGGACTCTCCGGTTGGCAATAATCTCTCTGCTTCCACCGGGCATTCCACTGCTTTCAAAACTGGGTCAACTTGTTCCTTGACAACGACACTTGTTTCTTCCCCACCGTTGTCATCAGAAGACTACAATCTCTGCTTCAATGAAAATGTTTGTTTTTTTAAACCTAAATCAGGGATTGTCTGATTCATTATCAGTGTCGGAGAGAGTCAGCATGGCACAATCATCCTGCAGAAAAGTTGTCCATCACAACTTTTTTCCCACTGAGCTTTGTCGATAGCAGCTGTTAACCTCTCTAGGGTAGGGGGCAGCATTCGGAATTGTGGTTGAAAAGCATGCCCAAATTAAACGGCCTGCTACTCGGGCCCAGAAGATATATTTGCACATAACTGGTAGATTTGGATAGAAAACATTTGGAAACTCACAAAGTTTCCAAAACTGTTGAGATAGTGTCTGTGAGTATAACAGAACTGATTTAGCAGGCAAAAACCTGAGAAAAATCCATTCAGGAAGTAGTTTTTCTTTTGGTTTTGTAGTTTTCTATTCAATGCCATTACAGTATCCATTGACTTAGGACTCCATTTGCAGTTCCTATGCCTTCCACTATATGTCAACAGTCTTTAGAAATGGTTTCAGGCTTGTATTCTTTTTTTTATATTGACGATGTTATTGTCCGGTTGAAATATTATCGATAATTTAGGCTAAAAACAACCTGAGGATTGAATATAAGCATCGTTTGACATGTTTCTATGAACTTTACAGATACAATTTAGATTTTTTTTTGTCTGCCTGTTTTGACTGAGTTTGAGCCTGTGGATTACTGAAGAAAACGGGCTAACAAAACAGAGGTTTTTGGATATAAAGAGACTTTTATCGAACAAAAGGAACATTTGAGTAAATGAATGTCTTCTGATTGCCACCATATGAAGATCATCGAAGGTAAAGGATTAATTTTATCTCTATTTTCTGAGTTTTGTAACGCTTCTGCTTGGCTGGTTACTGTTTGTAATCATTTGTCAACAGGGCTATGTTCTGGGCTAGGTATGTTCTGGGCTATGTATGCTTTACTTCGAAAAGCATTTTATAAATCTGACACCGTGGTTGGATTAACAAGGTTAATCTTTAAACCTATGTAAAATATGTTTTGTTTTCTGAATTTTTATAATGAGCATTTCTGTATTTGAATTTGGCGCTCTGCAATCTCACTGGATGGTGGCCAGACGTACCGACAGGTTAACTGCAGTTGCGCAAGTTCTTCATTATCTTAAAAAAAGCTGCGGTAGATAGGGTTATCCCACACGTACTTAGCAGATCATGTTAAAGAAGCATGCTACATGGCAGACCAATCTGAACTCCTCTCTCGGGAATGTCCAGCCCACTCCATTATCTCTGCCAATCATGGCTAACGGGAAAGGTGCCTTGTAGGAATGTCCAGCCCACTCCATGATCTCTGCCAATCATGGCTAACGGAAAAGGTGCCTTGTAGGTTTCCGTGGCTAAAAACCTACTGGGCTCGTTATTTCAACAATTGTATTCGTATTTACAGATGTTATACAAGTTTGTTATTAAGGGACGTGGAAGTTCACATTTTCCATAAGGTATTTCTGCCCCCCAAAAAAAGTATTTTTTTATAAAAAGTAAAATGTTGAGAAATGGCTCTGCTGTGAAGTAGTGACCGGGCAACATAAACTAGTTCCCTGAAACAGATTGGGATTATTAGATCTTTCTGTCTGGACTGGAGGCCAGCAGCTGTCCTCTAGTAGAAATGTGACACACAGACAAGATCGCCAGGTAACATCACCTGAAGTGCCCTGGCCGGCCATCTGCTCAGTAAACACGTGTGTGTCGGGAGGGGTGTTTGTGTGGTCTTTTGCCTGCAAGTATAGAGGTGTGTGTGTGTGTGTGTGTGGGTCGTCCTCTTTGTATTTTAAAGTGAATCCGTCAGGAGACATTGTGCCTGGAGATAATGACAGAGCAAATCTCTCTGCCTGCCTGTCTCTCAAATGCCAACTTTTTAAAGGAGTTTCTCCAGTCAGATCTAACACTGCAGTCACCCTGTAAGCACCAGTCTTGAAGACAGAGTTTACTCCACAAGCCAAGGCATTGTCATTAGCTAAACAGCATAAACACCGAACATGAAGTTGCGTGAGACACCGAAAGGAGTATAAGTCCACTTAGACGGCCTTCCTCCGTCCAAGCCCAGCCTTAGACCCATCCAGCCTTCCCTTCCCCAGTTAGTGACAGACCTCCACTCTCTTCCTCCAACCAGCCTTACAAACCATCCAGCCTTCCCTTCTCCAGTTAGTGACAGACCTCCACTCTCTTCCTCCAACCAGCCTTAAAAACCATCCAGCCTTCCCTTCCCCCAGCTAGTGACAGTTCTCCACTCTCTTCCTCCAACCAGCCTTAAAAACCATCCAGCCTTCCCTTCTCCAGTTAGTGACAGACCTCCACTCTCTTCCTCCAACCAGCCTTACAAACCATCCAGCCTTCCCTTCTCCAGTTAGTGACAGACCTCCACTCTCTTCCTCCAACCAGCCTTACAAACCATCCAGCCTTCCCTTCTCCAGTTAGTGACAGACCTCCACTCTCTTCCTCCAACCAGCCTTACAAACCATCCAGCCTTCCCTTCTCCAGTTAGTGACAGACCTCCACTCTCTTCCTCCAACCAGCCTTAAAAACCATCCAGCCTTCCCTTCCCCAGCTAGTGACAGTTCTCCACTCTCTTCCTCCAACCAGCCTTAAAAACCATCCAGCCTTCCCTTCTCCAGTTAGTGACAGACCTCCACTCTCTTCCTCCAACCAGCCTTACAAACCATCCAGCCTTCCCTTCTCCAGTTAGTGACAGACCTCCACTCTCTTCCTCCAACCAGCCTTACAAACCATCCAGCCTTCCCTTCTCCAGTTAGTGACAGACCTCCACTCTCTTCCTCCAACCAGCCTTAAAAAGCATCCAGCCTTCCCTTCTCCAGTTAGTGACAGACCTCCACTCTCTTCCTCCAACCAGCCTTAAAAACCATCCAGCCTTCCCTTCTCCAGTTAGTGACAGACCTCCACTCTCTTCCTCCAACCAGCCTTAAAAACCATCCAGCCTTCCCTTCTCCAGTTAGTGACAGACCTCCACTCTCTTCCTCCAACCAGCCTTAAAAAGCATCCAGCCTTCCCTTCTCCAGTTAGTGACAGACCTCCACTCTCTTCCTCCAACCAGCCTTAAAAACCATCCAGCCTTCCCTTCTCCAGTTAGTGACAGACCTCCACTCTCTTCCTCCAACCAGCCTTAAAAACCATCCAGCCTTCCCTTCCCCAGTTAGTGTCAGACCTCCACTCTCTTCAGGTCAGGCTGATGAGCCAGCCTTTGATCAAATGCTTAGCATCGTCCAGCTTCAAACCTGCCACTTCTGATCTGCGTCCCCCTGAAGGATCCTAAACGGCAGGCAGCGGTTCCCCTCCCAGACCTATTGTTTTTCATGCTAATGTCATGCTAATACATGCAAATGAGGCTGCCGCTCTCACGTCTCCTACCCTGCTACGCTAGCCCTGTCGTAAAATAAACAACATGCATATGTAGTTATTTAAAACACAACATGTATCTGTTCTGATAGAGATGTAAAGAAGTGGCATTAAAGGGTCTTCTTGAAGATGGAGATTACATTTCAACTGTTAGGGTCTTGGCGCTGTCTCGTTCTAGTCTTTACAGTGGAAAGGCCCAAGGGATTTAATTTCAACAAAAACCCACCAATAATGTTTTGTAGATATCTAAACAGGAGAATGTTTTGATTTCGCTGAGAAATTCTAGTCAGAATTAATCTGCACTCATAAATATGTCAATATTTCTCAGACTAGGAAAGTGGTTGGGTGTTATGGCTCCTACACCCATGTCACCATGGTAACCTGCAGCAGCAGGGGGTGGCAAAAGAATGAAGGCCAGCCAAGAACTAACCAGTCCACGCACCTGATTGGTCCTTAACCTTGTGCCCGGGCAGGCAAGCACCAGCAAGGAAATTGACTTTGGGCTTTCCGCCCCACCTGTCTGTCATACTATCTCTCTCTACACCACCTGGTACTTGACTGACTTACTGCCTGGTGGTGCCACCCACTCTGCTCTCTACACTGCCTGGTGTTTGACTGACTAGCCCAGTGTCTGGAATGTGGTTGGATCAGCCCAGTGTCTGAATATGGTAGAGGTGACGACTAGCCCAGTGTCTGGAATATGTGGTAGATGACGACTGCCCAGTGAATATGGTGGTGACGACTCAGCCCAGTGTCTGAATATGGTGGTGAGGTGATGCCCAGTGGAATATGGTGGTGCAGAGGTGACGACTAACCCAGTGTCTGAATATGGTGGTAGAGGTGACGACTGAGTGTCTGAATATGGTAGAGGTGACGACTAGCCCAGTGTCTGAATATGGTGGTAGAGGTGATGACTAGCCCAGTGTCTGAATATGGTGGTAGAGGTGACGACTAGCCCAGTGTCTGAATATGGTGGTAGAGGTGATGACTAGCCCAGTGTCTGAATATGGTGGCGGAGGTGATGACTCAGCCCAGTGTCTGAATATGGTGGCAGAGGTGACGACTCCCAGTGTCTGGAATATGGTGGTAGAGGTGATGACTAGCCCAGTGTCTGAATATGGTGGTGGAGGTGATGACTAGCCCAGTGTCTGAATATGGTGGTAGAGGTGATGACTAGCCCAGTGTCTGAATATGGTGGTAGAGGTGACGACTAGCCCAGTGTCTGAATGTAGAGGTGACGACTGCCCAGTGTCTGAATGTAGAGGTGACGACTAGCCCAGTGTCTGAATGTAGAGGTGACGACTAGCCCAGTGTCTGAATATGGTGGTGAGGTGACCCAGCCCAGTGTCTGAATGTAGAGGTGACGACTAGCCCAGTGTCTGAATGTAGAGGTGACGACTAGCCCAGTGTCTGAATGTAGAGGTGACGACTAGCCCAGTGTCTGAATGTAGAGAGGCGACGACTAGCCCAGTGTCTGAATGTTGACGACTAGCCCAGTGTCTGAATGTAGAGGTGACGACTAGCCCAGTGTCTGAATGTAGAGGTGACGACTAGCCCAGTGTCTGAATGTAGAGTGACGCCCAGTGTCTGAATGTAGAGGTGACGACTAGCCCAGTGTCTGAATGTAGAGGTGACGACTAGCCCAGTGTCTGAATGTAGAGGTGACGACTAGCCCAGTGTCTGAATGTAGAGGTGACGACTAGCCCAGTGTCTGAATGTAGAGGTGACTACCAGACTGAATGTAGAGGTGACGACTAGCCCAGTGTCTGAATATGGTGGTAGAGGTGACTGACTAGCCCAGTGTCTGAATATGGTGGTAGAGGTGACGACTAGCCCAGTGTCTGAATATGGTGGTAGAGGTGACTCCCAGTGTCTGAATATGGTGGTAGAGGTGTGACTAGCCCAGTGTCTGAATATGGTGGTAGAGGTGAGGCCCAGTGTACCAGGAGTGACACGTGGTGAAGCTGGCTAAAACTTCCTCTTATTTATTCATGGTTTTATATTAGCCAGAAAAACAACATTTAGATTCTGTTAGGATGGGGGCGTCTGATAACCTCTCCTGGCATATTATGACCCCACCACTATGTTTAGTATCTCTGTTGTGAAATGAGACTGCACGAACAGGTTGGAGCGTTTAGGAGCTGACTGTAGATCCCAACCACGTTGGTAGCACGTCTGCAGTGAAACGAGGCTATCAGCACCACATTATCATCCCGATGCCTCCAGCCCCTCTAGTCTCTCATCTCCTGTCCCTTGGTGTCCCCAGGGAGTGAGGGAAGGAGAGAGTGTCCTAGCCAGTCTGTAGCGTGATGGAAGGACTGCCAGGACGGTTTCACTCCCTTTATATCCCCCACACCATTCCTCCGTTCATCACACAGGTAGGGAGGAGAGGGAGGGTTAGAGAGGCAGGGGAAGGGAGACGGACAAAACGCATGGAAGGAGGAGTGGCATAGAAGATTATGGGACGCGAAGAAGAAGCGGGAGAGACGGAACAAAATTCCATCTGTTGTGGGAAAGTTGGGCCGGGGAAGGTTTGTAGCCTGGAGAGAGCAGCTTTGAATCCAGGTTGTGACTGGAGTCCCTGGCAGAGAGAGGACTGTGGAGCAGGCTGGGGCGGGGGCTGGGGCTGGCTGGCTGGCTGGGTTGACCTGTGTGTTTTGTTGGGGTGACCTGTGTGTGTTTGTTGGGGGAATGTTGCGGCAGCCTGTGTGTGTTAGGGGTTGGTAGTGGGTTATGTCTAGGCCAGGGCTATTAGCTGAACAGGACTGGCACTGCCCCCTATCTCACCCTGTCTGTCCCTCCTCCCTATCTCACCCTGTCTGTCCCTCACTCCCTATCTCACCCTGTCTGTCCCTCCTCCCTCCATCTCTCTATCCACCCTTCTCTCCGTCCCGCCCTCTTTCCATCAGACAGCAGAAGGGGAGAAATGGATGTTGTTGTTCACTGACCATCTGGATTGGCTCAGCCTGGTCACATGTCACGTCGGCATCATGGAACCATATAAGTCCCTCCCTCACGTCTCACTCAGGCTTTTAGTCATGCCAGGTTAGGTCTGCAGCTAAAGGTCACCAGTAAACAGGCCAAAAGTGAGGGATCCAGCTTTAAAACCTCTTCCATGTTTAGTGGACCTGCGTGGTTCTAGTACTGGTTCTGACTGACATCTTTGCTTATAAATGGAAATGAATTGAATGGTATTGAATGGTATCCCTGACTGCATACCGACGAACACCGGAGTATGTCTCTTGTGCCTTTGTGAACCAGGATGTGACATCTGACACCACTTGAAGCTGGGATGTCCCTCCCTGCCATTTCATTCGCTCTTCTGACTGTCAATCAAGTCCTGGCCGAACCCTACATCACAACCACAAACAACACATATGTGCCTGTAATCCTTAGATTAAACGCAGCAGGAGAGATTGGTTTTGTCACTGTAGCACATTCGGAGATCTATTTGTAGCCAATCTAAAGTAATTAATAGATTTTTTTAAATTAAAAATAAAACTGGAAAAAACGTTCTGTTTGTCATAGACGGACATTATTAATATGAGATGAAAGGTGTGTTCCTAACAGAGTTCAAGGAGCCAAGCTTAGAGCTCTGAGACGTTCACAGCGATTGAGGCAGAGAGAATATTTGCACGTGTTCTCTTATTTTTTATTTTATTTGACCTTTATTTAACCAGGCAAGTCAGTTAAGAACAAATTCTTATTTTCAATGACGGCCTAGGAACGGTGGGTTAACTGTCTGGTTCGGGGGCAGAACGACAGATTTGTACCTTGTCAGCTCGGGGTTTGAACTTGCAACTTGCTAGACCTACGCTCTAACCCCTGCCGCTCTAACCACCACTAGGCTACCCTGCCGCCTCTACACTCTAACCACTAGGCTACCCTGCCACCTCCTCTAACCACTCTACCCTGCCGCCTCCTACCACTAGGCTACCCTGGCCGATTCTACGCTCTAACCACTAGGCTACCTGCCGCCTCTACGCTCTAACCACTAGGCTACCCTAACACTGACTATGTATTTGTCCATTCTAAGGAAGGGGAAGTCTTACAGTGAGTTATTTCAGGCCTTTATTCATAGTTTAGACAAAATAAGAAATGCATCATATTAAATGTTTATCACAATTCTACTTTGAGCTTGTGTCCTCAAAGTGACTACACCTCAGACATTTAGAAACGTTTTTACTAGAAAGGTGAGATTTGTACCTTTTCTCTCTTGGAGTCTGCTTGATTGCTCTTTCATGATAAATAATTACTTTGGGGGATTACGTGGGTTAAGCCTGAACAGGATAAAGGTGTGGGAGCAATTGAAATCCTAATTAGTAGTGTACTTAGTAGTGTACTACCAGACCAGAGCCCTTTTGGCCTATTTCCCTATATAGTGTACTACCATATGACCAAAAGGCCTTTTGGGTACCATTTCCTATATAGTGCACGATATAGGGCAACTGGTTCCTTTGGGGATTTGAACAGAGATTAGGGTATTTTCTATTGGTCTGTGTAGACGGGGGAGGAGTGACTGGTGCAGCTAGCTGCCCATGTGTTGTGGTGGCTTCTTAGGGTGAAGGTATAAAACACATGACCTCTAATGATCAAATCACTGTCACTGGGGGGACTGTGTGTGTGTACCATAACGCTCCCCCCTCCCCCCCCATATACAATACCATCTGTCAGAGAGGGAGAGAAAAACTCTATCCTTCAGAAACAGAGACTACACGATGAGAGGCTGTTGAATATTGGATGAGGCTGGATGGACTGTTGCAGAGCTGTGTGTTTGTGGATCATTCGTTCCCAGGAGCAAAGGTCTGTTGAAGAGGTGTGTATGTCAGTGGAGGCTCCTCAGAGGAGGAAGGGGAGGACCATCCTCATAAAAATAGTGAAACATTAGTTATCCTTTTTAGATAAAATAATACTAAATATATTAATGTCACCAACTAATTAGTAAAAACACACTGTTTTGTAATAAAGGTCAACAGTTACCTCCACAGCACTCTGTAGGTGTAGCCGGAGGACAGCCTTCTGTCCTCCTCTGGGTACAATAACTTCAATACAAAACCGAGGTGGCGCATGGTTCTCACCCCTTATTAATTCTTTATTTAACTAGGCCAAATCAGTGAAGAACATTCTTATTTTCAATGACAGCCTAGGAACGGTGGGTTAACTGCCTCGTTTAGGGGCAGTACGACAGATTTTTACTTTGTCAGCTCGGGGGATTCAATCTTGCAACCTTACAGTTAACTAGTCCAACGCTCTAACCACCTGCCTCTCATTGCACTCCACGAGGAGCCTGCCTGTTACGCGAATGCAGTAAGCCAAGGTAAGTTGCTAGCTAGCATTAAACGTATCTTATAAAAATCAATCAATCATAATCACTAGTTATAACTACACATGGTTGATATTACTAGTTTATCTAGCGTGTCCCTGCGTTGCATATAATCGATGTGGTGCGTATCGTTGCTCCAATGTGTACCTAACCATAAACATCAATGTGTTTCTTAAAATCAATACACAGAAGTGTATAATTTTAAACCTGCATATTTAGCTAAAAGAAATCAGGTTAGCAGGCAATATTAACCAGGTGAAATTGTGTCACTTCTCTTGCGTTAATTGCACGCAGAGTCGGGGGCCATATGCAACAGTTTGGGCCGCCTGGCTCGTTGCGAACTAATTTGCCAGAATTTTACGTAATTATGACATAACATTGAAGGTTGTGCAATGTAACAGGAATATTTAGACGTATGGATGTCACCCGTTAGATAAAATACGGAACGGTTCTGTATTTCACTGACAGAATAAATGTCTTGTTTTCGAGATTATAGTTTTCCGGATTCGGCCATTAATGACCCCTAGGCTCGTATATCTGTGTGTTAATATGTTATAACTAAGTCTATGATTTGATAGAGCAGGTCTGAGCGGTGGTAGGCAGCAGCAGGCTCGTAAGACCATTCAAACAGCACTTTGTGCATTTTGCCAGCAGCTCTTCGCAACACTGTTTATGACTTCAAGCCTATCAACTCCTGAGATTAGGCTGGTGTAACCGATGTGAAATGGGTAGCTAGTTAGCAGGGTGCGGCTAATAGCTTTCAAACGCCGCTCGCTCTGAGACTTGAGTGGTTGTTCTCTTGCTCTGCATGGGTAACGCTGCTCGAGGGGTGACTGTTGTCGTTGTGTTCCTGGTTCGAGCCCAGGGAGGCGAGAGAGGGACGTGGCTATACTGTTACACTGGCAATACTAAAGTGCCTATAAAAACATCCAATAGTCAAAGATAATGAAATAAATGGTATAGAGGGAAATAGTCCTGCCTAAATTCCTATAATAACTACAACCTAAAACTTCTTACAGGAATATTGAAGACTCATGTTAAAAGGAACCACCAGCTTTCATATGTTCTCATGTTCTTAGCAAGGAACTGAAATCGTTAGCTTTTCTTTTACATGGCACATATTGCACTTTACTTTCTTCAACACTTTGTTTTTGTATTATTTTAAACCAAATTGAACATGTTTCATTATTTATTTGAGGCTAAATGATTTTATTGATGTATTATATTAAGTTAAAATAAGTGTTCATTCAGTATTGTTGTAATTGTCATTATTACAAAACCCCAAAAACGTTTTTAAGTTGTCCGATTTAATCGGTATCAAACTTTTTTTTTGGGTCCTCCAATAATCGGTATCGGCGTTGAAAAATCATAATCGATTAAGACGTCTGCAATATACAACCCTACTCTAATTCATTCTACTGATTCTGTTTTAAAAATGTTTATTAACCGGAAGCAAATGGAACAAAACGGTGATAATCCTTCCTGAATTTGTCCAATAATAAGAAAACTCTGAAACTATTAGGTAATGATTACACTCTAAGATTAGCTAGATACAGACAAAAACAGTGTGTATAGGCGGGATCGAATGTGTCACTGTCCCTTGATTACTTTAAGCATCAGCTATCTGTGCTGTTTACTGATCGCTGCAGCCATACGCAGCCCCATCTGTAAATAGCCTTCAATCTACCTCATCCCCATATTGTTTTATTTACTTTTGCTGCTCTTTTGCACACCAGTATTTCCAGTATTTTTTTACTTGGCACATCATCTGCACATCTATCACTCCAGTGTTAATCTGCTAAATTATAATTACTTCGCTACTATGGCCTATTTATTGCCTTTTACCAATTCACGTCATTTGCACACACTGTGTATAGACTTTTCTATTATGTTATTAACTATGTTTATTCCATGTGTAACTCTGTTGTTTGTGTGCTTTTTGCTTTTACTTTTATCTTGGCCAGGTCACAGTTGTAAATGAGAACGTTACTTAACTGAACCTACCCTGGTTAAATAAGGGATGATTTACTCCAACTAGTCTACCTGGTTGAAAATAAAGGTGAAATAAGGAGTAAAATACTTACATTTCTCTCAACCTGAGTGCACCTACGTGGTGCTTTCTTTCAATCTTAGTCTAGTTTGTAACAACCTGCATGATGGTATGGGGACAGAATTAGAATATCATGTGGTAACCTAAACCCTATCAATGTTACATTGAACTGGGTGAATGGAGATATGAATGACAGACACATGCTGGCTACGAATACGGCCATGCTCATTAAAAATCGAATCACC